>NW_027394287.1:220780-245819 GCF_049309525.1 Garra rufa
GATCGTCATTCTTTCAGCCAGCAGCTCAATAGATCGCACGAACACAGCAAACAACGACAGCTTAACGAACTACATTGCCCTCTTTCGTCATTCTACTATGACTACAGTTTCATAATAAAAGTCCCTTTGCAGGAGCCTTCAATACAACAATATTTACATAGTGTTATTTATTGAATATAAAATAATAATAATAAAAAATTAATACAAACTTTGACAACAAAACAAACGTTACTGTTATCTCTTCAAAACATCTGAAAACCATCATTTTAAGATCAGTTATATATATATATATATATATATATATATATATATATATATATATATATATATATATATATATATATATATATATATATATATATATCACCCCGTTAAAATACTCAACTTGATTTTTAAAGATATTTTGAAAGAAAGCGTTTATAGAGCACTTTATTGTGTATTGCTGTACACCCACATGAACTGTGTTCATGTTCATGTTAATTCACAGTACATAAACTTTATATGAATACTTTTTTTTAGCTTAATATTAATTAACATTAATAAATGCTATTTATTTATTGGTCATGTTAACTGATATAGTTAATTTTAACAAATGAAACTGGATGGCAACATTTTATATTTTGTGTGTATGTGTCTGTGTGTTGATTTTAAAGTGTAACCCTTTCAATTCTGTAAACTTAAAATCCAAACTAGCAGATGGTTACTGTGAATGCATGTGCCAACTGGGCACCGTCTTCCTTATTGATTCTTAGTTATGACAAAAATTGATTTTATACAAAAATATATTATACAAAAATTGTTCAGATAGGTAACAATGACATTTAAGCAGAAGTGGTGGATGTAAAGGAAGCAATAATAACATTTTGCTATCATCATGAATTACATGTTCTTATCATCATCAGAAAATAGGGAATTTGTAGCATACTGGTTCACAGTTGGCATCTATCTGAAGTCCTTGCATTGATTGCATTTAATTAAATCAACATTATATTTGGTCAGTCTGATCTTGAGGCCTTAGAGATGTTAAATTGTGAAGATCTTGAGTTTTCATTAAAGGGCATGTCTGTGGTGGCCTGACAAAGTTTGATGTTTCTGCATAGACATAGAAGTGGTTATAACTTAGCCTGAAAATGTCTGATCTGCCACAAAATTCACAGGTTTGGTAAGAGTCCTGGCCTGAAGACACCTAAAGACCAATATTCAGATATTATCATAGCCCCACCTGTTGGCAGCAGGATATCTCATATATTTCACTAACTCAAACATACCAAGGTCAATCTGCACCAAACTTCATATGTTTGACAATAGTGCTGGCCTGAACACATCTACATGCCAATAATCAGTTATAGGCATAGCGCCACCAGCTGGCAGCGGCAAGTTTGGCACATTTAAATGACTTATGACATATTTTTTCTATAATTACTCTATTAAAAGCATACTGCCCACCGTTGGCTGTTTTCCTGAAGCCACCGGTCGGCGGTGAGCCCGGGTGCGAGGGCCCGTTCATCGCTGCTCGCAGCTTTAATTAGGGCCCGAGCCCAAAAGGGCGAAGGCCCTATTGTTTTTCTAAGAATTATTATTAGGGCCCGAGCCCAAAAGGGCGAAGGCCCTATTGTTTTTCTAAGGATTATTATTAGGGCCCGAGCACTACAGTGCGAGGACCCTATTGGAATTGCTCCGTTTATTAGGGCCCGAGCCCAAAAGGGCGAAGGCCCTATTGTTCTTCTAAGGGTTATTATTTTTTTTTTTTTTTTTTTTTTTCTTTTTTTCAACCTTCCGGGCACTTTTGGGGGCCTTAACATACTCAAAAACTCTTGAAAATTTGCACACACGTCGGAATCTGCGGCCATCAGGACGCCAAAGAGGCTGGGACCCGGGCGTGGTTCAGGGCCTCTACAGCGCCCCCTGGAACACAGTTTGAAAACTTGATGTACTGCGCACACATACTTGCATGTATTGATATGAAACTCGGTACACATATAGATCTCACTGAGCCAAACAACTTTTGTACTCTATGTCATAGGCTCCACCTGACAGGAAGTGAGATATTTAGGGCTGTTTAAAAAGCGCATGCTCTGGAATTTAACGTACTCCTCCCAGGAATTCCATGGGATTGTCACCAAACTCGGTCAGCATGATCTCAAGACATTGGGGATGCTAAATTGCGAGGAGATTTTTGATATCTCGAACGGTTTGGCCGTGGCAAGGCGACAAAGTTATGGCGAGAAATGAGAAACAGGAAGTGTCTAATAACTGTTGACCACATTGCCTGATTCTGATGAAACTTCACCAGTTTGTTCGTTGTATGATGCCGATTCCATAAATGTGACTATTATGAGTCAAAGTTATAGCGCCACCAACTGGCAGCAGGAAGTGTGTCATTTTCAAAATGCTTTGAAATCAGCCTCTTAATTTTACTCGATTTTCTTTAAACTTCATCAAAATCATGTCAAAACACGGCCGATGAGAATATGTAAAGGGGTCGATGATAAATCGAATGCTGTTGCCATGGCAACATGTCAAACTTTAAAATTAGATTCCTGTCTTTTCGAGGCAGTTAACATGCTTAGAATTTCATGAAACTCAACACACACATCAATATTAATGATAGTTAGACACTGGCAAAAGGTCATAAATGGGCGAGGAGCAGGCACTCTATAGCGCCATCTTTTGACAAAAGTTGGGGGGTTAGTTTTTCCTACAGTCACCAAACTCTGTACATATATTAATCTCATCAATTTGGACAACTTTCTAAATCAAACTCATTAGCTGAGACCAACAGGAAGCCGGCTATTTTGATTTGAATGTGGATTTTTGGAAAAATCAGGCTGTAAACAAATGCACACTACTTCTAAGAACAACCAGCTGTTCACACCAAACTTTTTTAACATGAAGAGAATATTCTGAAGATGTTAAATTGCGAGCGGATTTTGGATATCTTGAACGGTGTGGACGTGGTGATTTTTTAAAGATATAGTAAAAAATATTTTTATATCTTTAAAGTGCAGCATCCAAACTCTTTAAAACTTTTTTCACACAGAGATCTAATCATTCTGAGCAAGTGCTGGAAATATAAATTTTATACAAGCTTCAATGAATTAAAGAAAATTAAAAAGATAACTCAGAAACCTGCTGTCACTCTGGTGAATGTCTCTACAGTATGTGTGTGCGTTCAGTCAGGCACAGAGAAGCTCATTATTGCAGGGGGGAGGGGTGAGAGGCAGAGAGGGTGACAGAGTAGAGAGCCATTCTACAGACCATCTTTGAACAAAATGCACATACTGTATGTAGTGTAATTACATAAATATGTCTGATCTTTGAGAGTCTGATATTTTGAGAAAATATAAAGGGTCACTAAGTCTTTCATTGTTCGTATTTTGCAGTTGTTGTTTTTTATTTATTTTTTACTTAACTGTACCATGAACTTGTCCTATTCAGTCACATAGCAAAAGATTAAGAAAAATACAACTTTTTAGCATGATCAATTTATCTTCATTGATAGACATTTATTTTCATAGTGTTATTTATTGAATATAACATTTTAATTAACAGTTTCAAGACAAACTTTGTCAACAAAACAAACTTTGCTGTTATCTGTTCAAAACATCTGAAAATTTTACCATTTTAAGATCAGTTATATATATATATCGCCCCATTACAATACTCAACTTGATTTTTAAAGATATTTTGAAAGAAAGAAGCGTTTATAGAGCACTTTGTGTATTGCTGTACACCCACATGAACTGTGTTCATGTTCATGTTAATTCACAGTACATAAACTAATGTTAAAATATACTATTTTACCATTAAACAATATATGAATACTTTTTTTAGCTTAATATTAATTAACATTAATAAATACTATTTAATTATTGTTCATGTTAACTAATATAGTTAATATTAACAAATGAAACTGGTTGACAATTTTATATATTGTGTGTATGTGTCTGTGTGTTGATTTTTAAGGGTAACCCTTTCAATTCTGTAAACTTTAAATCCAAACTGGCAGAGGGTTACTGTGAATGCATGTGCCAACTGGGCACCGTTTTCCTAATTGATTCTTAGTTATGTAGCGCTTAAAAGTGATATCTTATAACAGGAGTCACCAGCAAAGCAATATCCACACACAAATTGAACAGATAGGTAACGATGACATTTAAGCAGAAATAGTGGACGTAAAGCAAGCAATAATAACATTTTGTTATCATCATGAATTACATGTTCTTATCATCATCATCAGAATATAGGGAAAATGTTCCCTATATTGTGAACAGCTTTGGGATATCTTGAGCGGTGTTGATGTGGTGATTTATGAAAGTAACAATAAAAAAGATGGAAGAGTTATTTTCATATATCTTTAAATTGCATTATTCTAACTCATCAAAACTTTTTACATATAAAGACCAAGAAATTCTTAGGAAATACACGTAGTTTCAAAATGTTATCATGCTCAGAGGCCCCAAAAACATTAAAAATGTCATATACATTTTTCAGATTAAAGCTCTAATACCAGAGATGAACACTAGAGGTCCTCATAAGATAAGGAATCGTTTGACCTCTAATGCTATTTAGCTCATTCTCAGTGTATAAGAATGACAATCCATAGAATCAGTTGATACGTACTGTACTGTCAGTGTACTTTTACATAATTATTTTGTAAAGGTGCTTAAAGAGCATTAAAATCTTTTTTTATCTTTTAAGGAAAAATTATATAATTTAAATACATATATACACTCTCACTGATAGAACAAAATATCTTATAAGTATGACACTATACTGCTCAGTTCACTTAATTAGAATGAGAAACAAATACAAAAAGGCCAAAAAAAAATCAACTAAGTTAATATGTATTTATTTTTTATATATTTGTTTATAATTATTTCACAGATGCTTATAGATTATTAAAATACTATTTAAAAATGCTTGTAGACCATAAGACATGGTAACTATTTAAAATAGGGTCTCTTTTGTTAACAATGGTTAATGAACTAACAAACAAGAACAAACAACGAACAATATATTTGTACTCGATTTTCTTCAAACTTCATCAGAATAATGTAAAAACACTGCCGATGAGAGTCTGTAAAGGGCCTCCCTGATGCATCAAATGCTGTTGCCATGGCAAATAAATAAAACAAAAAATACATTCAAATATTTGTTTCCTGTGTTTTTGAGGCAGATAGCGTGCTTAGAATTTCATTTTCCATTTTCAATTTTCAATGATTTATTATATATTTAAAGTGCAGCATCCTCCTAACTCTTTGAAACTTTTTTCAAACAAATAACGATTCATTCTGATCATCACAGTACATTTCATAATTATACAAAACTCCACGAATGAAAGAAAATTAAAAAACATGTGACCCTGGACCACAAAACCAGTCTTAAGTCGCTGGGGTATATTTGTAGCAATATCCAAAAATACATTGTATGGGTCAAAATTATTGATTTTTCTTTTATGCCAAAAATCATTAGGAAATTAAGTAAAGATCATGTTCTATGAAGCTTTTTTGTAAAATTCCTACTGCAAACCTATCAAAATGTAATTTTTGATTAGTAATATGCATTGTTAAGAACTTAATTTGGAGAACTTCAAAGGTGATTTTCTCAGTATTTTGATTTTTTGCACCCTCAGATTGCAGATTTTCAAATAGATGTATCTCGGCCAAATATTGTCCTATCCTAACAAACTATACATCAATAGAAAGCTTATTTATTGAGCTTTCATGTGATGTATACATCTCAGTTTTGTAAAATTTAACCTTATGACTGGTTTTGTGGTCCATGGTCACATATCTGATCTCACTCTGCTCTGCACTCTATGTGTGTGTTTGTGTGGTAAGTGGCTGAATGTAAGGAGGGGGGATGGGTGGTAAGAGAAAGAGTCAGAGAGGAGGAGAGACAGTTAGGGTTAGTCCAAAGGGTTACTGTGAATGCATGTGCCAACTGGGCACCGTTTTCCTGATGCTATCGGGATGGCGACTGCACAGACGGCGAGGGCCCGGTCATCGCTGCTTGCAGCTTTAATTCTTCTTCTTCTTCTTCTTCTTCTTCTTCTCCAAAATGAAAAGTCTTTTTGAGGGCCTAAACATGGCCGAAAACTCACGAAACTTTGCACACGCATCAGACCTGGCGAAAATTTACATCTGATATGGTTTTCAAAAGTGGGTGTGGCAAAATGGCTCCATAGCGCCACCTATAAAATTTCAACGGAGTGCCCCTCGAGCTACGTTTCATGTACATGTACGAAACTCGGTACACATATGTAACACACCAATACCTACAAAAAAAGTCTCCTGGTGCAACATCCGAAACCCAACAGGAAGTCCGTTATATTGAATTTCCTGTACGATTTTTGTGCAGTTTTTGCCATTTTCAGGCCTCATACTTTAACGAACTCCTCCTACAGTTTTTATCCGATCATCTTCAAATTTGCTGAGTGTCATCATAAGGCCTATGAGATGTTAAATTGCGAAGCTTTAGAGTTTTCGTCGATGGGCGTGTCCGTGGCGGCCTGACAAACTTTGATGTTTCACCATGAAAAAGGAAGTTGCTATAACTCAGGCATATGATGTCCGATCTGCCTCAAACTTCACATGTTTGATGACAGTCCGGTCCTGAACACATGTCAGTGCACAAATTCAGTTATAGTCATAGCGCCACCTGCTGACAACAGGAAATGACATGTTTAACACTGTTACGGACTCTTAGCAACATATTGAAAAACGTTAACAAGTCGTAAATAGGCTAGCAACATGCTACAAACATGCTAAAACATGCTAGCAACACTTAGCTAAGAGCTAAAGCATGCTATTAATACAAATACAAAAGGAAATTGCTGTAACTCATGTATATACTGTTGAATCTGACCCAAAATTAATATTCAACATGCTACAAAAATAATAAAGCATGCTGGCAACACTTAGCTAATATGCTAAAGCATGCTAATAATACAATAAAACAGGAAGTTACTCTAACTCCGGCATACAATGTCCAATCAGCCCCAAACTTAACATGTTTGATAAGAATCCTGGCCTAAACACACGCCCATGCCTGTATTCAGTTATAGTCATAGCGCCACCAGCTGGTAACAGGAAGCCATATGTTTAATACTGTTGTGGATGACTAGCAACATTTAAAAAAAAAAATCAACAACTGTTAAAAAGGGTAGAAACATGCTAGAAACATGCTATAACATGTTAGCAACATTTAGCTAAGTGCTAAAGCATGCTCTCAATGCAATGAAACAGGAAGTTACTATAACTCAGGCATGCAATGTCCAATCAGCCCCAAACTTCACATGTTTGATAACAGTCGTGACCTGAAGATGTCTACATGCCAATATTCAGTTATAGTTATAGCGCCACCTACTGTCAACAGGAAGTGACATGTTTAACACTGTGACACACTATTAGCAACACACTAAAAAAGCCATTTAGTGCTAAACTAGTTTAAAACGTACTCAAACATGCTAGCAACACTTACTTAGTGCTAAAGCATGATGCTAAAGACATAAAACAGGAAGTTACTGTAACTCAGGCATGCAATGTCCAATCTGACCCAAACTTCACATGTTTGATAAGACTCCTGGCCTGAAGATATATACATGCCCATATTCAGTTATAGTCACAGCGCCACCTGCTGACAACAGGAAGTGATGTTTAATGGTGTTACGGACTCCTAGCAACATATTAAAAAGCTTTAGCAAGTTTTAAATAGGCTAGCATCATGCTAGAATCATGTTAAAACATGCTTGCAACACTTAGCTAAGAGCTAAAGCATGATATTAATACAAAGAAAAATAAGTGTAACTCATGCATACAATGTCCAATCTGACCCAAGCTTAATATGTTTGATGAGAGTCCAGGTCTGAACACAAGCCCATGCCCATATTCAGTTATAGTCATAGTGCCACCTGCTGGCAACAGGAAGTCACATGTTTAATACTGTTGTGGATGCCAAGCAACATTTTAAAAATATCAACAAGTGTTAAATAGGGTATCAACATGCTAGAAACATGTTAGCAACATTTAGCTAAGTGCTAAAGCATGCTCTTAATGCAATGAAACAGGAAGTTACTGTAACTCAGGCATGCAATGTCCAAACAGCCCCAAACTTCACATGTTTGATAACAGTCGTGACCTGAAGATGTCTACATGCCAATATTCAGTTATAGTTATAGCGCCACCTACTGTCAACAGGAAGTGACATGTTTAACACTTTGACACACTATTAGCAACACACTAAAAAGCCATTGAGTGCTAAACTAGTTTAAAACGTACTCAAGCATGCTAGCAACACTTACTTAGTGCTAAAGCATGTTGTTAAAGACATAAAACAGGAAGTTACTGTAACTCAGGCATGCAATGTCCAATCAGCCCCAAACTTCACATGTTTGATAAGACTCCAGGCCTGAAGATATATACATGCCCATATTCAGTTATAGTCACAGCGCCACCTGCTGACAACAGGAAGTGATTTTTAATGGTGTTACGGACTCCTAGCAACATATTAAAAAGCTTTAGCGAGTTTTAAATAGGCTAGCATCATGCTAGAATCATGTTAAAACATGCTAGCAACACTTAGCTAAGAGCTAAAGCATGATATTAATACAAAGAAAAATAAGTGTAACTCATGCATACAATGTCCAATCTGACCCAAGCTTAATATGTTTGATAAGAGTCCTGGTCTGAACACAAGCCCATGCCCATATTCAGTTATAGTGATAGTGCCACCTGCTGGCAACAGGAAGTCACATGTTTAATACTGTTGTGGATGCCTAGCAACATTTAAAAATATCAACAAGTGTTAAAATAGGGTAGCAACATGCTAGAAACATGTTAGCAACATTTAGCTAAGTGCTAAAGCATACTCTTAATGCAATGAAACAGGAAGTTACTGTAACTCAGGCATGCAATGTCCAATCAGCCCCAAACTTAATATGTTTGATAACAGTCCTGGCCTGAAGATATCTACATGCCAATATTCAGTTATAGTTATAGTGCCACCTACTGTCAACAGGAAGTGACATGTTTAACACTGTGACACACTATTAGCAACACACTAAAAAAGCCATTGAGTGCTAAACTAGTTTAAAACGTACTCAAACATGCTAGCAACACTTACTTAGTGCTAAAGCATGTTGTTAAATAAATAAAACAGGAAGTTACTGTAACTCAGACATGCAATGTCCAATCAGCCCCAAACTTTACGTTTGATAAGACTCCTGGCCTGAAGATATATACATGCAGTTATAGTCACAGCGCCACCTGCTGACAACAGGAAGTGACGTTTAATGGTGTTACGGACTCCTAGCAACATAATAAAAAGCGTCAGCAAGTTTTAAATAGGCTAGCATCATGCTAGAATCATGTTAAAACATGCTAGCAACACTTAGCTGAGAGCTAAAGCAAGATATTAATACAAAGAAAAATAAGTGTAACTCATGCATACAATGTCCAATCTGACCCAAGCTTAATATGTTTGATAAGAGTCCTTGTCTGAACACAAGCCCATGCCCATATTCAGTTATAGTGATAGTGCCACCTGCTGGCAACAGGAAGTCACATGTTTAATACTGTTGTGGATGCCAAGCAACATTTTAAAAATATCAACAAGTGTTAAATAGGGTAGCAACATGCTAGAAACATGCTATAACATGTTAGCAACATTTAGCTAAGTGCTAAAGCATGCTCTTCATGCAATGAAACAGGAAGTTACTGTAACTCAGGCATGCAATGTCCAATCAGCCCCAAACTTCACATGTTTGATAAGAGTCCTGGCCTGAAGATATATACATGCCAATATTCAGTTATAGTTATAGCACCACCTACTGTCAACAGGAAGTGACACGTTTAACACTGTGACACACTATTAGCAACACACTAAAAAAGCCATTGAGTGCTAAACTTGTTTAAAACGTACTCAAACATGCTAGCAACACTTACTTAGTGCTAAAGCATGTTGTTAAAGACATAAAACAGGAAGTTACTGTAACTCAGACATGCAATGTCCAATCAGCCCCAAACTTCACGTTTGATAAGAGTCCTGGCCTGAAGATATATACATGCCCATATTCAGTTATAGTCACAGCGCCACCTGCTGACAACAGGAAGTGACGTTTAATGGTGTTACGGACTCCTAGCAACATAATAAAAAGCGTCAGCAAGTTTTAAATAGGCTAGCATCATGCTAGAATCATGTTAAAACATGCTAGCAACACTTAGATGAGAGCTAAAGCATGATATTAATACAAAGAAAAATAAGTGTAACTCATGCATACAATGTCCAATCTGACCCAAGCTTAATATGTTTGATAAGAGTCCTGGTCTGAACACAAGCCCATGCCCATATTCAGTTATAGTCATAGTGCCACCTGCTGGCAACAGGAAGTCACATGTTTAATACTGTTGTGGATGCCCAGCAACATTTTAAAAATATCAACAAGTGTTAAATAGGGTAGCAACATGCTATAAACATGTTAGCAACATTTAACTAAGTGCTAAAGCATACTCTTAATGCAATGAAACAGGAAGTTACTGTAACTCATGCATGCAATGTCCAATCAGCCCCAAACTTCACATGTTTGATAAGAGTCCTGGCCTGAACACATGCTCATGCCCATATTTAGTTATAGTCGTAGCGCCACCTGCTGGTAACAGGAAGTCACATGTTTAATACTGTTTTGGATGCCCAGCAACATTTTAAAAATATCAACAAGTGTTAAATAGGGTAGCAACATGCTAGAAACATGTAAGCAACATTTAGCTAAGTGCTGAAGCATACTCTTAATGCAATGAAACAGGAAGTTACTGTAACTCAGGCATGCAATGTCCAATCAGCCCCAAACTTAATATGTTTGATAAGAGTCCTGGCCTGAATACATTTACATGCCACTATTAAGTTATAGTCATAGCGCCACCAGCTGGCAACAGCAAATTACTTGTTTTACACTAACTTAAGCATGCAATGTACAATTTGCACCAAACTTGACATGTTTGCCAATAGTCCTGGCCTGAAGACTTCTAAAAGCCAATATTTCGTAATAGCGCCACCTGTTGGCAGCAGGATATGTCATGAATTACACTCAAGCATGCCATGTTCAATCTTCACCAAACTTCATATGTTTGATAAAAGCGCTGGCCTGAACACATCTGCATGCCAATATTCAGTTATAGGCATAGCGCCACCAGCTGGCACCAGGAAGATTGGCACATATCAATGACTTTGACATATTCCTCCTACATTTACTGTATTAATAGCATAGTGCCCACCATTCGCCACTGATCGGCGGTGAGCCCGAGTGCGAGGGCCCTACCATCGCTGCTTGCAGCTTTAATTATTATTATTATTTTTTTTTCAATGTTTTGGGGGATTTTGGGGCCCTTAACATACACGAAAACTCTTGAAAATTTGCACACACATTGGAACCTGCGGCCATCAGGGCCGGACAGACTTTGACATGGGGGGGTCACCTGGGGGGGGCGTGGCACAGCGTTAAAAATTGCGACTTTTGAGGGACTCTGGAGCGCACACCAATTGCTCTACAGTCACCAAAATTCATACACATATAGACCTCATCGGGCCGAACAACTTCCGTGCTCACAGTCCGTGCTTCACCAAACAGGAAGTCAGCTATTCAGGGATGTCTAAAAAGCGCATGCAATGGAATTTGAAATACTCCTCCTAGACCTTTCCACCGATGGCCACCAAACTCGGTCAGCATGATCTCAAGACATTGGGGACGCAAAATTGCCAGGGGATTTTTGATATCTCGAACGGTTTGGCCGTGGCGGGGCGACAAAGTTATGGCGAGAAATGAGAAACAGGAAGTGTCTAATAACTTTAACACACTTTGTCTGATTTTGACCAACCTTCAGCAGTTTGTTCATCATATGATGCCGATCACAGAGATGTGACTATTAGGAGTCAAAGTTATAGCGCCACCAACTGGCAGCACAAAGCGCAACGTTTTCTAAATGCTTTTAAATCAACCTCTTAATTTTACTCAATTTGCTTCAAACTTCTTCTCAATAATGTTGAAACACGGCCAATGAGAATCTGTGAATTGCATTATCGATAACTTTTATCATGTTGCCATGGCAACGTGTCAAACTTTAACTTTAGCTTTTTGTGTTTTGGAGCCACTTAAAATAATCAGAATTTCATGAAACTTCACACACACATCTGTATTAATGATTTTTAGACACTGATAAAAGCCCATAAATGGGCGTGGAGCAGGCGCTCCATAGCGCCACCTTTTGACAAAAGTTGGGGGTTTAGTTTGTCCTACAGTCACCAAACTCGGTACATATATTGATCTCATCAAGCCAGAAACATTTCTAATTTACACCCATTAGCTACGATCGACAGGAAGTCGGCTATTTTGATTTGAATGTGGATATTTGGAAAAATCAGGCTGTGGAATTTTATATACTTCTCTCGGGAAAACCAACCAATTCACACCAAACTTTTTTGACATGATGCCAACATTCTGAAGATTCTAAATTGCGAGCAGATTTAGGATATCTTGAACGGTGTTGATGTGGTGATTGATTGAAATCGGAGTAAAAAAAGATAGCCGTAATTTTATTATATCTTTAAAGTGCAGCATCCAAAGTCTTTGAAACTTTTTTCATACAGACTACTAGTCATTCTGATCAGACAACGTTCATTTCATAATTATACAAAGATCTATGAATTAATGAAAATTAAAAAACAAATCTGATCCCTCTCTGCTCTGCACTTATGTGTGTGCGTGGTAAGTGGGTGTGCGTTTTTTGAGTGTTAGGGTGACAGTGGGGAGGGGGGATGGGTGGAAAGAGAGAGTCAGAGAGGAGGAGATAGAAGGGAATATTTAAACTCTTGGTTGTTTATTCATTAGGATGTGAATTAGGGCTGGGTATTGTGACCAATTTGGCAATTCGATTCAATTGTTATTTTTATGGTTTCGATTCGATTCAATTCGATTCGATATCGATTAGCTATCAATATTTCATTTAAAATGTTAGTTTTGCAGACATGGGATCACTATTTTGATATAAATGCTGGTAACTTAAAACTCCCCTACTTAAGTTTATTACTGAAATACACATCTACATTAATAATAGGGTGCACACAGTTGTTTATTTTAAACAACTTTTATTTTAAATAAATACTGTAACAAGAAGTCATAAATATGTGCATCCAATGTACACCATGTAAACAAACTGCAAAATGCACATTACTGTAAAAAAATAAAAAGACTAAATGTGCAACAGTGAAATCTATTAAGAACTTCAAACATGTTTAAGAATTTTTTTTTTTTTCTAAATTCAAATTAGGCCCATCATAAAGCCCTTGTCTGCATATACAAAACATTCTAACTGTCCATAAAACTAACAGTTCTCAACTACAGCCTAATAATTTTTGGTCACCAGATTTTTTTTGCAAAAAATTTACACCCATTAGCTACGACCAACAGGAAGTCAGCTATTTTGATTTGAATGTGGATTTTTGGAAAAATATAGCTGAATAAATTCATATCACTCATAGCAGAATCAGACACCAAACTTTGTCAACATGGTGCCAAGATACTGAAGATGTTAAAATGTGAACGGCTTTGTGATATCTTGAACGGTGTTGATGTGGTGATTTATGAAAGTAACAGTAAAAAAGATGGAGAGTTATTTCCATATATCTTTAAATTGCATTATTCTAACTCATCAAAACTTTTTACATATAAAGAACAAGAAATTCTTAGGAAATACGTATAGTTTCAAAATGTTATCATGCTCAGAGGCCCCAAAAACATTAAAAGTGTCATATAAATTGTCAGATTAAAGCTCTAGTACCAGGGATGAACACTAGAGGTCCTCATAAGATAAGGAATCGTTTGAACAATAATGCTATTTAGCTCATTCTCAGTGTATAAGAATGAAAATAATCCATAGAATCAGTTGATATATACTGTTCTGTCAGTGTACTTTTACATAATTATTTTGTATAGGTGCTTAAAGAGCATTAAAATCTTTTTTTAATCTTTTAAGGAAAAATTATATGATTTATATACATATATAGACTCACTGATAGAACAAAAAATCTTATAAGTATGACACTATACTGCTCAGTTCACTTAATTAGAATGAGAAACAAATACATCAACTAAGTTAATATGTATTTATTAGGGCCCGAGCACTACAGTGCGAGGACCCTATTGGAATTGCTCCGTTTATTAGGGCCCGAGCACCGATGGTGTGAGGACCCTATTGGATCTGCTCCGTTTATTAGGGCCCGAGCACCGATGGTGTGAGGACCCTATTGAATCTGCTCCGTTTATTAGGGCCCGAGCACCGATGGTGTGAGGACCCTATTGGATCTGCTCCGTTTCTTATTAGGGCCCGAGCACCGATGGTGTGAGGACCCTATTGGATCTGCTTCGTTTATTATTATTAGGGCCCGAGCACTACAGTGCGAGGACCCTATTGGAATTGCTCCGTTTATTATTATTCTTCTTCTTCTTCTCCAAAATGAAAAGTCTTTTTGAGGGCCTAAACATGCCCGAAAACTCACGATACTTTGCACACACATCAGACCTGGCGAAAATTTACATCTGATATGGTTTTCAAAAGTGGGTGTGGCAAAATGGCTCGATAGCGCCACCTATAAAATTTCAACGGAGTGCCCCTCGAGCTACGTTTCACGTACATGTACGAAACTCGGTACACATATGTAACACACCAATACCTACAAAAAAGTCTCCTGGTGCAACATCCGAAACCCAACAGGAAGTCCGTTATATTGAATTTCCTGTACGATTTTTGTGCAGTTTTTGCCATTTTCAGGCCTCATACTTTAACGAACTCCTCCTACAGTTTTTATCCGATCATCTTCAAATTTGCTGAGTGTCATCATAAGGCCTTTGCGATGTTAAATTGCGAAGCTTTAGAGTTTTCGTCGAAGGGCGTGTCCGTGGCGGCCGGACAAACTTTGATGTTTCGCCATGAAAAAGGAAGTTGCTATAACTCAGGCATACGATGTCCGATCTGCCTCAAACTTCACATGTTTGATGACAGTCCGGTCCTGAACACACGTCAGTGCCCATATTCAGTTATAGTCATAGCGCCACCTGCTGACAACAGGAAATGACATGTTTAACACTGTTACGGACTCCTAGAAACATATTGAAAAGCGTTAACAAGTCTTAAATAGGCTAGCAACATGCTACAAACATGCTAAAACATGCTAGCAACACTTAGCTAAGAGCTAAAGCATGCTATTAATACAAATACAAAAGGAAATTGCTGTAACTCATTTATATAATGTTGAATCTGACCCAAACTTAATATTCAACATGCTACAAAAATAATAAAGCATGCTAGCAACACTTAGCTAATATGCTAAAGCATGCTAATAATACAATGAAACAGGAAGTTACTCTAACTCAGGCATACAATGTCCAATCAGCCCCAAACTTAACATGTTTGATAAGAATCCTGGCCTAAACACATGCCCATGCCCGTATTCAGTTATAGTCATAGCGCCACCAGCTGGTAACAGGAAGCCACATGTTTAATACTGTTGTGGATGCCTAGCAACATTTTAAAAAAATTCAACAACTGTTAAACAGGGTAGCAACATGCTAGAAACATGCTATAACATGTTAGCAACATTTAGCTAAGTGCTAAAGCATACTCTTAATGCAATGAAACAGGAAGTTACTGTAACTCAGGCATGCAATGTCCAATCAGCCCCAAACTTCACATGTTTGATAACAGTCCTGGCCTGAAGATATCTACATGCCAATATTCAGTTATAGTTATAGCGCCACCTACTGTCAACAGGAAGTGACATGTTTAACACTGTGACACACTATTAGCAACACACTAAAAAAGCCATTGAGTGCTAAACTAGTTTAAAACGTACTCAAACATGCTAGCAACACTTACTTAGTGCTAAAGCATGTTGTTAAAGACATAAAACAGGAAGTTACTGTAACTCAGACATGCAATGTCCAATCAGCCCCAAACTTCACGTTTGATAAGAGTCCTGGCCTGAAGATATATACATGCCCATATTCAGTTATAGTCACAGCGCCACCTGCTGACAACAGGAAGTGACTTTAATGGTGTAACGGACTCCTAGCAACATAATAAAAAGCGTCAGCAAGTTTTAAATAGGCTAGCATCATGCTAGAATCATGTTAAAACATGCTAGCAACACTTAGCTAATATGCTAAAGCATGATATTAATACAAAGAAAAATAAGTGTAACTCATGCATACAATGTCCAATCTGACCCAAGCTTAATATGTTTGATAAGAGTCCTGGTCTGAACACAAGCCCATGCCCATATTCAGTTATAGTGATAGTGCCACCTGCTGGTAACAGGAAGCCACATGTTTAATACTGTTGTGGATGCCTAGCAACATTTTAAAAAAATTCAACAACTGTTAAACAGGGTAGCAACATGCTAGAAACATGCTATAACATGTTAGCAACATTTAGCTAAGTGCTAAAGCATACTCTTAATGCAATGAAACAGGAAGTTACTGTAACTCAGGCATGCAATGTCCAATCAGCCCCAAACTTCACATGTTTGATAACAGTCCTGGCCTGAAGATATCTACATGCCAATATTCAGTTATAGTTATAGCGCCACCTACTGTCAACAGGAAGTGACATGTTTAACACACTTTGACACACTATTAGCAACACACTAAAAAAGCCATTGAGTGCTAAACTAGTTTAAAACATACTCAAACATGCTCGCAACACTTACTTAGTGCTAAAGCATGTTGTTAAAGACATAAAACAGGAAGTTACTGTAACTCAGACATGCAATGTCCAATCAGCCCCAAACTTCACGTTTGATAAGAGTCCTGGCCTGAAGATATATACATGCCCATATTCAGTTATAGTCACAGCGCCACCTGCTGACAACAGGAAGTGACTTTAATGGTGTAACGGACTCCTAGCAACATAATAAAAAGCGTCAGCAAGTTTTAAATAGGCTAGCATCATGCTAGAATCATGTTAAAACATGCTAGCAACACTTAGCTGAGAGCTAAAGCATGATATTAATACAAAGAAAAATAAGTGTAACTCATGCATACAATGTCCAATCTGACCCAAGCTTAATATGTTTGATAAGAGTCCTGGTCTGAACACAAGCCCATGCCCATATTCAGTTATAGTGATAGTGCCACCTGCTGGCAACAGGAAGTCACATGTTTAATACTGTTGTGGATGCCCAGCAACATTTTAAAAATATCAACAAGTGTTAAATAGGGTAGCAACATGCTAGAAACATGTTAGCAACATTTAGCTAAGTGCTAAAGCATACTCTTAATGCAATGAAACAGGAAGTCACTGTAACTTAGGCATGCAATGTCCAATCAGCCCCAAACTTAATATGTTTGAGAAGAGTCTTGGCCTGAATACATTTACATGCCAATATTTAGTTATAGTCATAGCGCCACCAGCTGGCAACAGCAAATTACTTGTTTTACACTAACTTAAGCATGCAATGTACAATTTGCACCAAACTTGACATGTTTGCCAATAGTCCTGGCCTGAAGACATCTAAAAGCCAATATTTTGTAATAGCGCCACCTGTTGGCAGCAGGATATGTCATGACTTACACTCAAGCATGCCATGTTCAAGCTTCACCAAACTTCATATGTTTGATAAAAGCACTGGCCTGAACACATCTGCATGCCAATATTCAGTTATAGGCATAGCGCCACCAGCTGGCAGAAGGAAGATTGGCACATATCAATGACTTTGACATATTCCTCCTACATTTTCTGAGTTAATAGCATAGTGCCAACCATTCGCCACCGATCGGCGGTGAGCCCGAGTGCGAGGGCCCTACCATCGCTGCTTGCAGCTTTAATTATTCTTCTTCTTCTTCTTCTTCTCCAAAATGAAAAGTCTTTTTGAGGGCCTAAACATGCCCGAAAACTCACGAAACTTTGCACACGCATCAGACCTGGCGAAAATTTACATCTGATATGGTTTTCAAAAGTGGGTGTGGCAAAATGGCTCGATAGCGCCACCTATAAAATTTCAACGGAGTGCCCCTCGAGCTACGTTTCATGTACATGTACGAAACTCGGTACACATATGTAACACACCAATACCTACAAAAAAGTCTCCTGGTGCAACATCCGAAACCCAACAGGAAGTCCGTTATATTGAATTTCCTGTACGATTTTTGTGCAGTTTTTGCCATTTTCAGGCCTCATACTTTAACGAACTCCTCCTACAGTTTTTATCCGATCATCTTCAAATTTGCTGAGTGTCATCATAAGGCCTTTGCGATGTTAAATTGCGAAGCTTTAGAGTTTTCGTCGAAGGGCGTGTCCGTGGCGGCCGGACAAACTTTGATGTTTCGCCATGAAAAAGGAAGTTGCTATAACTCAGGCATACGATGTCCGATCTGCCTCAAACTTCACATGTTTGATGACAGTCCGGTCCTGAACACACGTCAGTGCCCATATTCAGTTATAGTCATAGCGCCACCTGCTGACAACAGGAAATTACATATTTAACACTGTTACGGACTCTTAGCAACATATTGAAAAGCGTTAACAAGTCTTAAATAGGCTAGCAACATGCTACAAACATGCTAAAACATGCTAGCAACACTTAGCTAAGAGCTAAAGCATGCTATTAATACAAATACAAAAGGAAATTGCTGTAACTCATGTATATACTGTTGAATCTGACCCAAACTTAATATTCAACATGCTACAAAAATAATAAAGCATGCTAGCAACACTTAGCTAATATGCTAAAGCATGCTAATTATACAATAAAACAGGAAGTTACTCTAACTCAGGCATACCATGTCCAATCAGCCCCAAACTTAACATGTTTGATAAGAATCCTGGCCTAAACACACGTCCATGCCCGTATTCAGTTATAGTCATAGCGCCACCAGCTGGTAACAGGAAGCCACATGTTTAATACTGTTGTGGATGCCTAGCAACATTTTAAAAAAAATCAACAACTGTTAAACAGGGTAGCAACATGCTAGAAACATGCTATAACATTTTAGCAACATTTAGCTAAGTGCTAAAGCATAGTCTTAATGCAATGAAACAGGAAGTTACTGTAACTCAGGCATGCAATGTCCAATCAGCCCCAAACTTCACATGTTTGATAACAGTCCTGGCCTGAAGATATCTACATGCCAATATTCAGTTATAGTTATAGCGCCACCTACTGTCAACAGGAAGTGACATGTTTAACACTGTGACACACTATTAGCAACACACTAAAAAAGCCATTGAGTGCTAAACTAGTTTAAAACGTACTCAAACATGCTAGCAACACTTACTTAGTGCTAAAGCATGTTGTTAAAGACATAAAACAGGAAGTTACTGCAACTCAGACATGCAATGTCCAATCAGCCCCAAACTTCACGTTTGATAAGACTCCTGGCCTGAAGATATATACATGCCCATATTCAGTTATAGTCACAGCGCCACCTGCTGACAACAGGAAGTGATGTTTAATGGTGTTACGGACTCCTAGCAACATAATAAAAAGCTTTAGCAAGTTTTAAATAGGCTAGCATCATGTTAGAATCATGTTAAAACATGCTAGCAACACTTAGCTGAGAGCTAAAGCATGATATTAATACAAAGAAAAATAAGTGTAACTCATGCATACAATGTCCAATCTGACCCAAGCTTAATATGTTTGATAAGAGTCCTGGTCTGAACACAAGCCCATGCCCATATTCAGTTATAGTGATAGTGCCACCTGCTGGCAACAGGAAGTCACATGTTTAATACTGTTGTGGATGCCAAGCAACATTTTAAAAATATCAACAAGTGTTAAATAGGGTAGCAACATGCTAGAAACATGTTAGCAACATTTAGCTAAGTGCTAAAGCATACTCTTAATGCATTTACATGCCAGTATTTAGTTATAGTCATAGCGCCACCAGCTGGCAACAGCAAATTACTTGTTTTACACTAACATAAGCATGCAATGTACAATTTGCACCAAACTTGACATGTTTGCCAATAGTCCTGGCCTGAAGACATCTAAAAGCCAATATTTCGTAATAGCGCCACCTGTTGGCAGCAGGATATGTCATGACTTACACTTAAGCATGCCATATTCAAGCTTCACCAAACTTCATATGTTTCATGAAAGCACTGGCCTGAACACATCTGCATGCCAATATTCAGTTATAGGCATGGCGCCACCAGCTGGCAGCAGGAAGATTGGCACATATCAATGACTTTGACATATTCCTCCTACATTTACTGTGTTAATAGCATAGTGCCCACCATTCGCCACCGATTGGCGGTGAGCCCGAGTGCGAGGGCCCTACCATCGCTGCTTGCAGCTTTAATTATTATTATTATTATTAGGGCCCGAGCACCGATGGTGTGAGGACCCTATTGGATCTGCTTCGTTTATTATTATTAGGGCCCGAGCCCAAAAGGGCGAAGGCCCTATTGTTCTTCTAAGGGTTCTTATTAGGGCCCGAGCCCAGAATGGGCGAAGGCCCTCTTGTTTTCCTAAGGATTCTTATTTTTTTTTTTTTTATTTTTTGTTAACCTTCCGGGCACTTAAGGGGGTCTTAACATGCTCAAAAACTCTTGAAAATTTGCACACATGTCGGAATCTGCGGCCATCAGGACGTCACAGAGGCTGGTACCGGGGCGTGGCAAGGGGACTCTACAGCGCCCCCTGGAATTTTTAGGGCCATATAGCACACATACTTGAACGTACACATATGAAACTCGGTACACATATAGAACTCATTGAGCTGAACAACTTTTGTACTCTATGTCATTTTCTTAACGCAACAGGAAGTGAGATATTTAGGGCTGTGTAAAAAGCGCATGCTCTGGAATTTAACGTACTCCTCCCAGGGTTTCCATACGATTGTCACCAAACTCGGTCAGCATGATCTCAAGACATTGGGGACGCTAAATTGCGAGGGGATTTTTGATATCTCGAACGGTTTGGCCGTGGCAAGGCGACAAAGTTATGGCGAGAAATGAGAAACAGGAAGTGTCTAATAACTGTTGCACACATTGCCTGATTCTGATGAAACTTCACCAGTTTGTTCGTTGTATGATGCCGATTCCATAAATGTGACTATTATGAGTCAAAGTTATAGCGCCACCAACTGGTAGCAGGAAGCGTGTCATTTTCAAAATGCGTTGAAATTAGCCTCTTAATTTTACTTGATTTTCTTTAAACTTCATCAAAATAATGTCAAAACACGGCCGATAAGAATATGTAAAGGGTACGATGATAAATCAAATGCTGTTGCCATGGCAACGTGTCAAACTTTAAAATTAGATTCCTGTCTTTTCAAGGCAGATAACATGCTTAGAATTTCATGAAACTCAACACACACATCAATATTAATGATAGTTAGACACTGGCAAAAGGTCATAAATGGGCGTGGAACAGGCACTCTATAGCGCCATCTTTTGACAAAAGTTGGGGGGTTAGTTTTTCCTACAGTCACCAAACTCTGTACATATATTATTCTCATCAATCTGGACAACTTTCTAAATTAAACTCATTAGCTAAGACCAACAGGAAGCCGGCTATTTTGATTTGAATGTGGATTTTTTGAAAAATCAGGCTGTAAACAAATTCACACTCCTTCTAAGAACAAAAAGGTATTCACACCAAACTTTTTTAACATGAAGAGAAGATTCTGAAGATGTTAAATTGCGAGCGGATTTGGGATATCTTGAACGGTGTTGATGTGGTGATTTTTTAAAGATGTAGTAAAAAACATAACCGTCATTTTTTTATATCTTTAAAGTGCAGCATCCAAACTCTTTACAACTTTTTTCACACAGAGATCTAATCATTCTGAGCAAGTGCTGTTAATATAAATTTTCTACAAGCTTCAATGAATTAATGAAAATTAAAAAACGAAATCAGAAACCTGCTGTCACTCTGGGTGAATGTCTCTACTGTATGTATGTGCGTTCAGTCAGGCTGAGAGAAGCTCATTATTGCAGGGGGGAGGGGTGAGAGGCAGAGAGGGTGACAGAGTAGAGAGCCATGCTACAGACCAAGGAAGAAATGCACATATATGTACTTTAATTACATAAATATGTCTGATCTTTGAGAGTCTGATATTTTGAGAAAATATAAAGGGTCATTAAGTCTTTCATTGTTTGTATTTTGCAGTTGTTGTTTTTTATTTATTTTTTACTGAACTATACCATGAACTTGTCCTATTCAGTCACATAGCAAAAGATTAAGAAAAATACAACTTTTAAGCATGAGTGATTTATCTTCATTGTAGACAATATTTTCATAGTGTTATTTATTAAATATAAAATTATAATAATTAAAAATTTCAAGACAAACTTTGACAACAAAACAAACTTTGCTGTTATCTGTTCAAAACATCTGAAAACCATCATTTTAAGATCAGTTATATATATATCGCCCCATTAAAATACTCAACTTGATTTTTAAAGATATTTTGAAAGAATTAAGCGTTTATAGAGCACTTTATTGTGTATTGCTGTACACAATGTAATGTTAAAAGATACTAATTTACCTTTAAACAATATATGAATACTTTTTTTAGCATAATATTAATTAACATTAATAAATGCTGTTTAATTTTTGTTCAACAACAATGTTAACAAATGAAACTGGATGGCAAAATTGTATATATTGTGTGTATGTGTCTGTGTGTTGATTTTAAAGTCTAACCCTTTCAATTCTGTAAACTTTAAATCCAAACTGGCTGAGGGTTACTGTGAATGCATGTGCCAACTGGGCACAGTTTTCCTAATTGATTCTTTCTTAGTTATGTAGCGCTTAAAAGTGATGTCTTATAACAGGAGTCACCTGCAAAGCAATGTCCACACACAAATGGAACAGATAGGTAACGATGACATTTAAGCAGAAGTGGTGGACGTAAAGCAAGCAATAATAACATTTTGTTATCATCATGAATTACATGTTCTTATCATCATCCTCAGAATATAGGGAAAATGTTCCCTATATTGTGAACGGCTTTGGGATATCTTGAACGGTGTTGATGTGGTGATTTGTTGGAGACACTCTATAGCGCCACCTTTTGACAAAAGTTGGAGGGTTAGTTGTGGCTACAGACATCAAACTTGGTCGGTATATTGGTCTCATCAAGCCGGACAACTTTCTAATTTACACCCATTAGCTACGACCAACAGGAAGTCGGCTATTTTGATTTGAATGTGGATTTTTGGAAAAATATAGCTGTGAATAAATTCATATCACTCATAGCAGAATCAGACAGTTCACACCAAACTTTGTCAACATGATGCCAAAATACTGAAGATGTTAAATTGTGAACGGGTTTGGTATATCTTGAACGGTGTTGATGTGGTGATTTATGAAAGTAACAGTAAAAAAGATGAAGAGTTATTTCCATATATCTTTAAATTGCATTATTCTAACTCATCAAAACTTTTTACATATAAAGAACAAGAAATTCTTAGGAAATACGTGTTGTTTCAAAATGTTATCATACTCAGAGGCCCCAAAACCATTAAAAGTGTCATATAAATTTGTCAGATTAAAGCTCTAGTACCAGGGATGAACACTAGAGGTCCTCATAAGATAAGGAATCGTTTGACCTCTAATGCTATTTAGCTCATTCTCAGTGTATAAGAATGAAAATAATCCATAGAAGCAGTTCATATATACTGTACTGTCAGTGTACTTTTACATAATTATTTTGTATAGGTGCTTAAAGAGCATTAAAATCTTTTTTTAATCTTTTAAGGAAAAATTATATGATTTATATACATATATACACTCTCACTGATAGAATAAAAAATCTTATAGGTATGACACTATACTGCTCAGTTCACTTTATTAGAATGAGAAACAAATACATCAACTAAGTTAATATGTATTTATTTTTAATATATTTGTTTATAATTATTTCACAGATGCTTATAGATCATTAAAATAATATTTAAAAATGGTTGTAGATCATAAAACATGGTAACTATTTAAAATAGGGTCTCTTTTGTTAACATTGGTTAATGAACTAACAAACACGAACGAACAACGAACAATATATTTGTACACGATTTTCTTCAAACTTCATCAGAGTAATGTAAAAACACGGCCGACGAGAGTCTGTAAAGGCGTCCCTGATGCATCAAATGCTGTTGCCATGGCAAATAAATAAAAATAAAAAATACATTCAAATATTTGTTTCCTGTTTTTGAGGCAGATAGCGTGCTTAGAATTTCATTTTCCATTTTCAATGATTTATTATATATTTAAAGTGCAGCATCCTAACTCTTTGAATCTTTTTTCATACAAATAACTATTCATTCTGATCAAACACAGTTCATTTCATAATTTTTACAAAACTCCACGAATGAAAGAAAATTAAAAAACATATCTGATCTCACTCTGCTCTGCACTCTATATGTGTGTTTGTGTGGTAAGTGGCTGAGTGTAAGGAGGGGGATGGGTGGTAAGAGAAAGAGTCAGAGAGGAGGAGAGACAGTTAGGGTTAGTCCAAAGGGTTACTGTGAATGCATGTGCCAACTGGGCACCGTTTTCCTGATGCTATCGGGATGGCGACTGCACAGACGGCGAGGGCCCGGTCATCGCTGCTTGCAGCTTTAATTTTTTTTTTTTTTACACCTTCCGGGCACTTTTGGGGGCCTTAACATACTCAAAAACTCTTGAAAATTTGCACACACGTCGGAATCTGCGGCCATCAGGACGCCACAGAGGCTGGGACCCGGGCGTGGTTCAGGGCCTCTACAGCGCCCCCTGGAACACAGTTTGAAAACTTGATGTACTGCGCACACATACTTGCACGTACTGATATGAAACTCGGTACACATATAGATCTCACTGAGCCAAACAACTTTTGTACTCTATGTCATAGGCTCCACGCAACAGGAAGTGAGATATTTAGGGCTGTTTAAAAAGCGCATGCTCTGGAATTTAACGTACTCCTCCCAGGGTTTCCATAGGATTGTCACCAAACTCGGTCAGCATGATCTCAAGACATTGGGGACGCTAAATTGCGAGG
>NW_027394287.1:246319-329913 GCF_049309525.1 Garra rufa
ATATATATATATATATATATATATTATATATATATATATATATATATATATATATATATATATATATATATATATATATATATATATATATATATATATATATATATATATATATATATATATATATATATATATATATATATATATATATATATATATATATATATATATATATATATATATATATATATATATATATATATATATATATATATCATCTTAAAATTTTATAATTTTCAGATGTTTTGAACAGATAACAGCAAAGCTTGTTTTTGTTGTCCAAGTTTGTCTTGAAGTTGTTAATTTAAATTTTATATTCAATAAATAACACTATGAAAATAAATGTCTATCAATGAAGATAAATCGCTAATGCTAAAAGTTTAATTTTTCTTAATCTTTTGCTATGTGACTGAATAGGACAAGTTCATGGTATAGTTCAGTAAAAAAATAAAAAAATAAAAAAACAACAACTGCAAAATACAAACAATGAAAGACTTAGTGACCCTTTATATTTTCTCAAAATATCAGACTCTCAAAGATCAGACATATTTATTTCGATTACATTATATATATATATGTGCATTTCTCAAAGATGGTCTATAAGCAAGATAGCATGTTTCACTTTCTACCCCTCTCTCCCTCTCTGCCTCTCACCCCTCCCCCCTGCAATAATGAGCTTCTCTGTGCCTGACTCAACGCACACACATACTGTAGAGACATTCACCAGAGTGACAGCAGGTTTCTGAGTTTTTTTTTTAATTTTCTTTAATTCATAGAAGCTTGTATACATTTTTTATTTCCAGCACTTGCTCAGAATGATTAGATCTCTGTGTGAAAAAAGTTTTAAAGAGTTTGGATGCTGCACTTTAAAGATATAAAAATATTTTTTACTATATCTTTAAAAAATCACCACGTCCACACCGTTCAAGATATCCAAAATCCGCTCGCAATTTAACATCTTCAGAATATTCTCTTTATGTTAAAAAAGTTTGGTGTGAACAGCTGGTTGTTCTTAGAAGTAGTGTGAATTTGTTTACAGCCTGATTTTTCCAAAAATCCACATTCAAATCAAAATAGCCGGCTTCCTGTTGGTCTTAGCTAATGAGTTTGATTTAGAAAGTTGTCCAGATTAATGAGAACAATATATGTACAGAGTTTGGTGACTGTAGGAAAAACTAACCCCCCAACTTTAGTCAAAAGATGGCGCTATAGAGTGCCTGCTCCACGCCCATTTATGACCTTTTGCCAGTGTCTAACTATCATTAATATTGATGTGTGTGTTGAGTTTCATGAAATTTTAAGCATGTTATCTGCTTCGAAAAGACAGGAATCTAATTTTAAAGTTTGACACGTTGCCATGGCAACAGCATTTGATTTATCATCGTACCCTTTACAAATTCTTATCGGCCGTGTTTTGACATTATTTTGATGAAGTTTGAAGAAAATCAAGTAAAATTAAGAGGCTGATTTCAACGCATTTTGAAAATGACACGCTTCCTGCTCCCAGTTGGTGGCGCTATAACTTTGACTCATAATAGTCACATTTATGGAATCGGCATCATACAACGAACAATCTGGTGAAGTTTCATCAGAATCAGGCAATGTGTGCAACAGTTATTAGACACTTCCTGTTTCTCATTTCTCGCCATAACTTTGTCGCCTTGCCACGGTCAAACCGTTCGAGATATCAAAAATCCCCTCGCAATTTAGCGTCCCCAATGTCTTGAGATCATGCTGACCGAGTTTGGTGACAATCGTATGGAAATCCTGGGAGGAGTACGTTAAATTCCAGAGCATGCGCTTTTTACACAGCCCTAAATATCTCACTTCCTGTTGCGTTAAGAAAATGACATAGAGTACAAAAGTTGTTCAGCTCAATGAGTTCTATATGTGTACCGAGTTTCATATGTGTACGTTCAAGTATGTGTGCTATATGGCCCTAAAAACTTCCAGGGGGCGCTGTAGAGTCCCCTTGCCACGCCCCGGTACCAGCCTCTGTGACGTCCTGATGGCCGCAGATTCCGACATGTGTGCAAATTTTCAAGAGTTTTTGAGCATGTTAAGACCCCCTTAAGTGCCCGAAAGGTTAACAAAAAAAAAAAAATAAAAAAAATAAGAATCCTTAGGAAAACAAGAGGGCCTTCGCCCATTCTGGGCTCGGGCCCTAATTAAAGCTGCGAGCAGCGATGAACGGGCCCTCGCACCCGGGCTCACCGCCGACCGGTGGCTTCAGGAAAACAGCAAACGGTGGGCAGTATGCTTTTAATACAGTAAATGTAGGAGAAATATGTCAAAGTCACTTAAATGTGCCAAACTTGCCGCTGCCAGCTGGTGGCGCTATGCCTATAACTGATTATTGGCATGTAGATGTGTTCAGGCCAGCACTATTATCAAACATATGAAGTTTGGTGCAGATTGACCTTGGTATGTTTGAGTTAGTGAAATATATGATATATCCTGCTGCCAACAGGTGGCGCTATGATAATATCTGAATATTGGTCTTTAGGTGTCTTCAGGCCAGGACTCTTACCAAACCTGTGAATTTTGTGGCAGATCAGACATTTTCAGGCTAAGTTATAACCACTTCTATGTCTATGCAGAAACATCAAACTTTGTCAGGCCACCACGGACATGCCCTTTAATGAAAACTCAAGATCTTCACAATTTAACATCTCTAAGGCCTCAAGATCAGACTGACCAAATATAATGTGATTTAACTAAATGCAATCAATGCAAGGACTTCAGATAAATGCCAACTGTGAACCAGTATGCTACAAATTCCCTATTTTCTGATGAAGATGATAAGAACATGATTCATGATGATAGCAAAATGTTATTATTGCTTGCTTTACGTCCACCACTTCTGCTTAAATGTCATTGTTACCTATCTGTACAATTTTTGTGTGGATATTGCTTTGCTGGTGACTCCTGTTATAAGACATCACTCTTAAGTGCTACATAACTAAGAATCAATAAGGAAGACGGTGCCCAGTTGGCACATGCATTCACAGTAACCCTCTGCTAGTTTGGATTTTAAGTTTACAGAATTGAAAGGGTTACACTTTAAAATCAAAACACAGACACATACACACAAAATATAAAATGTTGCCATCCAGTTTCATTTGTTAAAATTAACTATATTAGTTAACATGACCAATAAATAAATAGCATTTATTAATGTTAATTAATATTAAGCTAAAAAAAGTATTCATATAAAGTTTATGTACTGTGAATTAACATGAACATGAACACAGTTCATGTGGGTGTACAGCAATACACAATAAAGTGCTCTATAAACGCTTCATTCTTTCAAAATATCTTTAAAAATCAAGTTGAGTATTTTAACGGGGTGATACATATATATAACTGATCTTAAAATTATGGTTTTCAGATGTTTTGAAGAGATAACAGTAACGTTTGTTTTGTTGTCAAAGTTTGTCTTAATTTTTTATTATTATGATTTTATATTCAATAAATAACACTATGTAAATATTGTCTATCAATGAAGATAAATTGATCATGCTAAAAAGTTGTATTTTTTAAAATCTTTTGCTATGTGACTGAATAGGACAAGTTCATGGTACAGTTAAGTAAAAAATAAATAAAAAACAACAACTGCAAAATACGAACAATGAAAGACTTAGTGACCCTTTATATTTTCTCAAAATATCAGACTCTCAAAGATCAGACATATTTATGTAATTACACTACATACAGTATGTGCATTTTGTTCAAAGATGGTCTGTAGAATGGCTCTCTACTCTGTCACCCTCTCTGCCTCTCACCCCTCCCCCCTGCAATAATGAGCTTCTCTGTGCCTGACTGAACGCACACACATACTGTAGAGACATTCACCAGAGTGACAGCAGGTTTCTGAGTTATCTTTTTAATTTTCTTTAATTCATTGAAGCTTGTATAAAATTTATATTTCCAGCACTTGCTCAGAATGATTAGATCTCTGTGTGAAAAAAGTTTTAAAGAGTTTGGATGCTGCACTTTAAAGATATAAAAATATTTTTTACTATATCTTTAAAAAATCACCACGTCAACACCGTTCGAGATATGCAAAATCCTCTAGATCAGAATGACCAAATATAATGTTAATATCATTAAATCTCTAAGAGGAGTTTGATACAAGTCATTTCCTGTTGCCAACAGGTGGCGCTGTGATTATAATAGAATATTGGCCTTCATATTGGTTCAGGCCAGGACTCTTATCAAACATGTGAAGTTTGAGGCAAATCGGACATTTTATGGCTGAGTTATAACAAGTTTTAGATCCATGGCGAGACCTCAAAATTTGTTAGGCCGCCACGGACACGCCCTTCAATGAAAACTCAAGATCTTCGCAATTTAACATCGCTAAAGCCTTTTTATTAGACTGACCGATTTTGGTGTTGATCTGATTAATTCTCTTGGAGGAGTTTGTTGCAGAGTACAGAATGACACTTCCTGTTGCCAGCAGGTGGCGCTATGAGTAAAACTGAATATGGGCATGTAGATGTCATCAGGTCAGGAGTGTTATCACACATGTGAAGATTGGGACAGATCGGACATTGTATGCCTCAGTTATAGCAACTTCCTTTTTCATGGCGAAACATCGAAATTTACGAGGCCGCCACGGACACGCCCTCCGATGAAAACTCTAGATCTTCACAATTTAATTTCACAAAGGGCTTTAGATTAGGCTCAGCAAATTTGGCTTTGATCCGAATAAATCTGTAGGAGGAGTTCGTTCAAGTACGACGCCTGAAAATGGCAAAAATGACACAAATTTTGTTGAGAATATTAATATTAACCGACTTCCTGTTGGGTTCCGGATTTAGCTCCAAGAGGCTTTTTTGTAGGTTTTGGTGTGTTACATGTGTGTACCGATTTCCATGCATGTACGTGAATCACAGCTGAAAGCGCACACCGCTGAAAATCTAAAGGTGGCGCTGTCGAGCCATTTTGCCACACCCTGATTAAATCTTTTGGAGGAGTTTGTTGCAGAGTACAGCATGACACTTCCTGGTGCCAGCAGGTGGCGCTATGAGTAAAACTGAATATGGGCATGTAGATGTCATCAGGTCAGGAGTGTTATCACACATGTGAAGTTTGGGGCAGATCGGGCATTTTATGCCTGAGTTATAGCAACTTCCTTTTTCATGGCGAAGCATCGAAATTTGCCAGGCCGCCACGGACACGCCCTCCGATGAAAACTCTAGATCTTCGCAATTTAACGTCACAAAGGGCTTTAGATTAGACTCACCAAATTTGCCGTTGATCCGAATAAATCTCTAGGAGGAGTTCGTTCAAGTATGACGCCTGAAAATGGCAAAAATTACACAAATTTTGCTAAGAAAATTAAAAATAACCGACTTCCTGTTGGGTGTCAAATTTTGCTCCAAGAGGCTTTTTTGTAGGTATTGGTGTGTTACATGTGTGTACCGATTTTCGTGCATGTACGTGAATCACAACTGAAAGCGCACACCGCGGAACGTGTAAAGGTGGCGCTATCGAGCCATTTTGCCACACCCACTTCTGCAACCCATATCAGACGTAAATTTTCGCCAGGTCTGATGTGTGTGCGAAGTTTCATGAGTTTTCGGGTATGTCTAAGCCCTCAAAAATGCGATTCATTTTGGAGAAGAATAATAATAATAATAATTAAAGCTGCAAGCAGCGATGAACGGGCCCTCGCACACGGGCTCACCGCCGACCGGTGGCTTTAGGAACACAGCAAACGGTGGGCAGTATGCTTTTAATACAGTAAATGTAGGAAAAATAGATCAAAGTCACTTAAATGTGCCAAACTTCCTGCTGCCAGCTGGTGGCGCTATGCCTATAACTGATTATTGGCATGTAGATGTGTTCAGGCCAGCACTTTGATCAAACATATGAAGTTTGGTGCAGATTGACCTTGGTATGTGTGAGTTAGTGCAAGATATGATATATCCTGCTGCCAATAGGTGGCGCTATAATAATATCTGTATATTGGCCTTTAGATGTCTTCAGGCCAGGACTCTTACCAAACATGTGAAGTTTGAGGCAGATCGGACATTTTATGGCTGAGTTATAACAACTTTTATGTCCATGGCAAAACATCAAACTTTGTCAGGCCGCCACGGACACGCCCTTTAACGAAAACTCAAGATCTTCACAATTTAACATCTCTAAGGCCTCGAGATCAGACTGACCAAATATAATGTTGATATCATTAAATCTCTAGGAGGAGTTTGGTACAAGTCATTTCCTATTGCCAACAGATGGCGCTGTGATTATAATAGAATATAGGCCTTCAGATTGGTTCAGGCCAGGACTCTTATCGAACATGTGAAGTTTGAGGCAAATCGGACATTTTATGGCTGAGTTATAACAAGTTTTATATCCATGGCGAGACCACGAAATTTGCCAGGTCGCCACGGACACACCCTTCAACGAAAACTCAAGATCTTCGCAATTTAACATCATTAAGGCCTTTATATTAGACTGACAGATTTTGGTGTTGATCTGATTAAATCTTTTGGAGGAGTTTGTTGCAGAGTACAGCATGACACTTCCTGGTGCCAGCAGGTGGCGCTATGAGTAAAACTGAATATGGGCATGTAGATGTCATCAGGTCAGGAGTGTTATCACACATGTGAAGTTTGGGGCAGATCGGGCATTTTATGCCTGAGTTATAGCAACTTCCTTTTTCATGGCGAAGCATCGAAATTTGCCAGGCCGCCACGGACACGCCCTCCGATGAAAACTCTAGATCTTCGCAATTTAACGTCACAAAGGGCTTTAGATTAGACTCACCAAATTTGCCGTTGATCCGAATAAATCTCTAGGAGGAGTTCGTTCAAGTATGACGCCTGAAAATGGCAAAAATTACACAAATTTTGCTAAGAAAATTAAAAATAACCGACTTCCTGTTGGGTGTCAAATTTTGCTCCAAGAGGCTTTTTTGTAGGTATTGGTGAGCTAGATGTGTGTACCGATTTTCGTGCATGTACGTGAATCACAACTGAAAGCGCACACCGCGGAACGTGTAAAGGTGGCGCTATCGAGCCATTTTGCCACACCCACTTCTGCAACCCATATCAGACGTAAATTTTCGCCAGGTCTGATGTGTGTGCGAAGTTTCATGAGTTTTCGGGTATGTCTAAGCCCTCAAAAATGCGATTCATTTTGGAGAAGAATAATAATAATAATAATTAAAGCTGCAAGCAGCGATGAACGGGCCCTCGCACACGGGCTCACCGCCGACCGGTGGCTTTAGGAACACAGCAAACGGTGGGCAGTATGCTTTTAATACAGTAAATGTAGGAAAAATAGATCAAAGTCACTTAAATGTGCCAAACTTCCTGCTGCCAGCTGGTGGCGCTATGCCTATAACTGATTATTGGCATGTAGATGTGTTCAGGCCAGCACTTTGATCAAACATATGAAGTTTGGTGCAGATTGACCTTGGTATGTGTGAGTTAGTGCAAGATATGATATATCCTGCTGCCAATAGGTGGCGCTATAATAATATCTGTATATTGGCCTTTAGATGTCTTCAGGCCAGGACTTTTACCAAACATGTGAAGTTTGAGGCAGATCGGACATTTTATGGCTGAGTTATAACAACTTTTATGTCCATGGCGAAACATCAAACTTTGTCAGGCCGCCATGGACACGCCCTTTAACGAAAACTCAAGATCTTGACAATTTAACATCTCTAAGGCCTCGAGATCAGACTGACCAAATATAATGTTGATATCATTAAATCTCTAGGAGGAGTTTGGTACAAGTCATTTCCTGTTGCCAACAGGTGGCGCTGTGATTATAATAGAATATAGGCCTTCAGATTGGTTCAGGCCAGGACTCTTATCGAACATGTGAAGTTTGAGGCAAATCGGACATTTTATGGCTGAGTTATAACAAGATTTATATCCATGGCGAGACCACGAAATTTGCCAGGCCGCCACGGACACGCCGTTCAACGAAAACTCAAGATCTTCGCAATTTAACATCGCTAAAGCCTTTTTATTAGACTGACCGATTTTGGTGTTGATCTGATTAAATCTCCAGGAGGAATTTGTTGCAGAGTACAGCATGACACTTCCTGGTGCCTGCAGGTGGCGCTATGACTATAACTGAATATGGGCATGTAGATGTCTTCAGGCCAGGAGTGTTATCACACATGTGAAGTTTGGGGCAGATCGGGCATTTTATGCCTGAGTTATAGCAACTTCCTTTTTCATGGCGAAACATCGAAATTTGCGAGGCCGCCACGGACACGCCCTCTGATGAAAACTCTAGATCTTCACAATTTAACGTCGCAAAGGGCTTTAGACTAGACTCTGCAAATTTGGCGTTGATCCGAATAAATCTGTAGGAGGAGTTCGTTCAAGTACGACACCTGAAAAAGGCAAAAATGACACACATTTTGCTGAGAATATTAATATTAACTGACTTCCTGTTGGGTTCCGGATTTTGTTCCAAGAGGCTTTTTTGTAGGTATTGGTGAGTTACATGTGTGTACCGATTTCGGTGCATGTACGTGAATCACAGCTGAAAGCGCACACCGCTGAACGTCTAAAGGTGGCGCTGTCGAGCCATTTTGCCACACCCAATTCTAAAACCCAAATCAGATGTAAATTTTCGCCAGGTTTGATGTGTGTGCAAAGTTTTGTGAGTTTTCGGGAATGTTTAGGTCCTCTAAAATGCGATTCACTTTGGAGAAGAAGAAGAATAATAATAATAATAATAATTAAAGCTGCAAGCAGCGATGAACGGGCCCTCGCACCCGGGCTCACCGCCGACCGGTGACTTTAGGAAAATGGCAAACGGTGGGCAGTATGCTTTTAATACAGTTAATGTAGGAGAAATATGTCAAAGTCACTTAAATGTGCCAAATTTCCCGCTGCCAGCTGGTGGCGCTATGCCTATAACTGATTATTGGCATGTAGATGCGTTCAGGCCAGTACTATTATCAAACATATGAAGTTTGGTGCAAATTGACCTTGGTATGTTTGAGTTAGTGAAAGATATGATATATCCTGCTGCCAACAGGTGGCGCTATGATAATATCTGAATATTGGTCTTTAGGTGTCTTCAGGCCAGGACTCTCACCAAACCTGTGAAGTTTGAGGCAGATCGGACATTTTATGGCTGAGTTATAACAACTTCTATGTCCACGGCGAAACATCAAACTTTGTCATGCAGCCACAGACACGCCCTTTAACGAAAACTCAAGATCTTCGCAATTTAACATCTTTAAGGCCTCTAGATCAGACTGACCAAATATAATGTTGATATCATTAAATCTCTAGGAGGAGTTTGATACAAGTCATTTCCTGTTGCCAACAGGTGGCGCTGTGATTATAATAGAATATTGGCCTTCAGATTGGTTCAGGCCAGGACTCTTATCGAACATGTGAAGTTTGAGGCAAATCGGACATTTTATGGCTGAGTTATAACAAGTGTATTATCCATGGCGAGACCTCGAAATTTGCCAGGCTGCCACGGACACGCCCTTCAACGAAAACTCAAGATCTTCACAATTTAACATCGCTAAAGCCTTTTTATTAGACTGACCGATTTTGGTGTTGATCTGATAAAATCTCTTGGAGGAGTTTGTTGCAGAGTACTGCATGACACTTCCTGTTGCCAGCAGGTGGCGCTATGAGTAAAACTGAATATGGGCATGTAGATGTCATCAGGTCAGGATTGTTATCACACATGTGAAGTTTGGGACAGATCGGACATATTATGCCTAAGTTATAGCAACTTCCTTTTTCATGGCGAAACATCGAAATTTGCCAGGCCGCCACGGACACACCCTCCGACAAAAACTCTAGATCTTCGCAATTTAACGTCACAAAGGGCTTTAGATCGGACTCACCAAATTCGGCATTGATCCGAATCAATCTCTATGAGGAGTTCGTTCAAGTACGACGCTTGAAATGGGCAAAAATGACACAAATTTTGCTGAGAAAATTAAAAATAACCGACTTCCTGTTGGGTGTCAAATTTTGCTCCAAGAGGCTTTTTTGTAGGTATTGGTGTGTTACATCTGTGTACCGATTTTCGTGCATGTACGTGAATCACAGCTGAATGCGCACACCGCGGAACGTGTAAAGGTGGCGCTGTCGAGCCATTTTGCCACACCCGTCTCTGAAACCCATATCAGATGTACATTTTCGCCAGGTTTGATGTGTGTGCAAAGTTTCATGAGTTTTCGGGTATGTTTAGGCCCTCAAAAAAGCGATTCATTTTGAGAATAATAATAATAATAATAAACGGAGCAATTCCAATAGGGTCCTCACACCATCGGTGCTCGGGCCCTAATAATAAACGGAGCAGATTCAATAGGGTCCTCACACCATCGGTGCTCGGGCCCTAATAATTAAAGCTGCAAGCAGCGATGAACGGGCCCTCGCACACGGGCTCACCGCCGACCAGTGGCTTTAGGAACACAGCAAATGGTGGGTAGTATTCTTTTAATACAGTAAAAATAGGATAAATATTTCAAAGTCACTTAAATGTGCCAAATTTCCTGCTGCCAGCTGGTGGCGCTATGCCTATAACTGATTATTGGCATGTAGATGTGTTCAGGCCAGCACTTTCATCAAACATATGAAGTTTGGTGCAGATTGACCTTGGTATGTTTTTATTTAGTGAAAGTATGATATATCATGCTGCCAACAGGTGGCACTATGATAATATCTGAATATTGGCCTTTAGGTGTCTTCAGGCCAGGACTCTTACCAAGCCTGTGAAGTTTGAGGCAGATTGGACATTTTATGGCTGAGTTATAACAACTTCTATGTCCATGGCGAAACATCAAATTTTGTCACGCCGCCACAGACACGCCCTTTAACGAAAACTCAAGATCTTCGCAATTTAACATCTCTAAGGCCTCTAGATCAGACTGACCAAATATAATGTTGATATCATTAAATCTCTAGGAGGAGTTTGATACAAGACATTTCCTGTTGCCAACAGGTGGCGCTGTGATTATATTAGAATATTGGCCTTCAGATGTGTTCAGGCCACGACTCTTATCGAATATGTGAAGTTTGAGGCAAATCGGACATTTTATGGCTGAGTTATAACAAGTTTTATATCCATGGCGAGACCTCGAAATTTGTCAGGCCGCCACGGACACGCCCTTTACCGAAAACTCAAGATCTTTACAATTTAACATCGCTACGGCCTTTATATTAAACTGACCGATTTTGGTGTTGATCTGAATAAATCTCTAGGAGGAGTTGGTTATAGAGTACAGCATGACAATTCCTGTTGCCTGCAGGTGGCGCTATGACTATAACTGAATATGGGCATCTAGATGTCTTCAGGTCAGGAGTGTTATCACACATGTGAAGTTTGGGACAGATAGGACATTGTATGCCTGAGTTATAGCAACTTCCTTTTTCATGGCGAAACATCGAAATTTGCGAGGCCGCCACGGACACGCCCTCCGATGAAAACTCTAGATATTCACAATTTAACGTCACAAAGGGCTTTAGACTAGACTCTGCAAATTTGGCGTTGATCCGAATAAATCTGTAGGAGGAGTTCGTTCAAGTACGACACCTGAAAAAGGCAAAAATGACACAAATTTTGCTGAGAATATTAATATTAACCGACTTCCTGTTGGGTTCCGGATTTTGTTCCAAGAGGCTTTTTTGTAGGTATTGGTGAGTTACATGTGTGTTCCGATTTTGGTGCATGTACGTGAATCACAGCTGAAAGCGCACACCGCTGAACGTCTAAAGGTGGCGCTGTCGAGCCATTTTGCCACACCCACTTCTGAAACCCAAATCAGACGTAAATTTTCGCCAGGTTTGATGTGTGTGCAAAGTTTTGTGAGTTTTCGGGAATGTTTAGGTCCTCTAAAATGCGATTCACTTTGGAGAAGAAGAAGAATAATAATAATTAAAGCTGCAAGCAGCGTTGACCGGGCCCTCGCCGTCTGGCAGTCGCCATCCCGATAGCATCAGGAAAACGGTGCCCAGTTGGCACATGCATTCACAGTAACCCTTTGGACTAACCCTAACTGTCTCTCCTCCTGTCTGACTCTTTCTCTTACCACCCATCCCCCCTCCTTACACTCAGCCACTTACCACACAAACACACACAGAGAGTGCAGAGCAGAGTGAGATCAGATATGTTTTTTAATTTTCTTTCATTCGTGGAGTTTTGTATAATTATGAAATGAACTGTGTTTGATCAGAATGAATAGTTGTTTGTATGAAAAAAGTTTCAAAGAGTTAGGATGCTGCACTTTAAATATATAATAAATAATTGAAAATTGAAAATTGAAAATGGAAAATGAAATTCTAGGCACGCTATCTGCCTCAAAAACACAGGAAACAAATATTTGAATGTATTTTGTATTTTTATTTATTTGCCATGGCAACAGCATTTGATGCATCAGGGACGCCTTTACAGACTCTCATCGGCCGTGTTTTTACATCATTCTGATGAAGTTTGAAGAAAATCGAGTACAAACATATTGTTCGTTGTTCGTTCGTGTGTTAGTTCATTAACCATTGTTAACAAAAGAGACCCTATTTTAAATAGTTACCATGTTTTATGATCTACAACCATTTTTAAATATTATTTTAATGATCTATAAGCATCTGTGAAATAATTATAAACAAATATATTAAAAATAAATACATATTAACTTAGTTGATGTATTTGTTTCTCATTCTAATTAAGTGAACTGAGCAGTATAGTGTCATACTTATAAGATTTTTTATTCTATCAGTGAGATTGTATATATGTATATAAATCATATAATTTTTCCTTAAAAGATTAAAAAAAGATTTTAATGCTCTTTAAGCACCTATACAAAATAATTATGTAAAAGTACACTGACAGTACATTATATATCAACTGATTCTATGGATTATTTTCATTCTTATACACTGAGAATGAGCTAAATAGCATTAGAGGTCAAACGATTCCTTATCTTATGAGGACCTCTAGTGTTCATCCCTGGTACTAGAGCTTTAATCTGACAATTTATATGACACTTTTAATGTTTTTGGGGCCTCTGAGCATGATAACATTTTGAAACTACACGTATTTCCTAAGAATTTCTTGTTCTTTATATGTAAAAAGTTTCGATGAATTAGAATAATGCAATTTAAAGATATATGGAAATAACTCTCCATCTTTTTTACTGTTACTTTCATAAATCACCACATCAACACCGTTCAAGATATCCCAAAGCCGTTCACATTTTAACATCTTCAGTATCTTGGCATCATGTTGACAAAGTTTGGTGTGCACTGTCTGATTCTGCTATGAGTGATATGAATTTATTCAGCTATATTTTTCCAAAAATCCACATTCAAATCAAAATAGCTGACTTCCTGTTGGTCGTAGCTAATGGGTGTAAATTTTTTGCAAAAAAAAATCTGGTGATCAAAAAATATTAGGGTTTAGTTAAGATCTGTTAGTTTTATGGACAGTTAGAATGTTTTGTATATGCAGACAAGGGCTTTATGATGGGCCTGATTTGAATTAAAAAAAATATATATTTCTTAAACATGTTTGAAGTTCTTAATAGATTTCACTGTTGCACATTTAGTCTTTTTATTTTTTTACAGTAATGTGCATTTTGCAGTTTGTTTGCATGGTGTACATTGGATGCACATATTTATGACTTCTTGTTACAGTATTCATTTAAAATAAAAGTTGTTTAAAATAAACAACTGTGTGCACCCTATTATTAATGTAGATGTGTATTTCAGTAATAAACTTAAGTAGGGGAGTTTTAAGTTACCAGGATTTATATCAAAATAGTGATCCCATGTCTGCAAAACTAACATTTTAAATGAAATATTGATAGCTAATCGATATCGAATCGAATATAATCGAATCGAAACCATAAAAATAACAATCGAATCGAATTGCCAAATTGGTCACAATACCCAGCCCTAATTCACATCCTAATGAATAAACAACCAAGAGTTTAAATATTCCCTTCTATCTCCTCCTCTCTGACTGTCTCTTTCCACCCATCCCCCCTCCCCACTCTCACCCTTACACTCAACAAACACACACCCACTTACCACGCACACACATAAGTGCAGAGCAGAGAGGGATCAGATTTGTTTTTTAATTTTCATTAATTCATAGATCTTTGTATAATTATGAAATGAACGTTGTCTGATCAGAATGACTAGTAGTCTGTATGAAAAAAGTTTCAAAGACTTTGGATGCTGCACTTTAAAGATATAATAAAATTACGGCTATCTTGTTTTACTCCGATTTCAATCAATCACCACATCCACACCGTTCAAGATATCCTAAATCTGCTCGCAATTTAGAATCTTCAGAATGTTGGCAACATGTCAAAAAAGTTTGGTGTGAATTGGTTGGTTTTCCTGAGAGAAGTATATAAAATTCCACAGCCTGATTTTTCCAAATATCCACATTCAAATCAAAATAGCCGACTTCCTGTTGATCGTAGCTAATGGGTGTAAATTAGAAATGTTTCTGGCTTGATGAGATCAATATATGTACCGAGTTTGGTGACTGTAGGACAAACTAAACCCCCAACTTTTGTCAAAAGGTGGCGCTATGGAGCGCCTGCTCCACGCCCATTTATGGGCTTTTATCAGTGTCTTAATATCATTAATACAGATGTGTGTGTGAAGTTTCATGAAATTCTGAGTATTTTAAGTGGCTTCAAAACACAAAAAGCTAAAGTTAAAGTTTGACACGTTGCCATGGCAACATGATAAAAGTTATCGATAAGGCAATTCACAGATTCTCATTGGCCGTGTTTCAACATTATTGAGATGAAGTTTGAAGCAAATTGAGTAAAATTAAGAGGTTGATTTAAAAGCATTTAGAAAACGTTGCGCTTTGTGTTGCCAGTTGGTGGCGCTATAACTTTGACTCCTAATAGTCACATCTCTGTGATCGGCATCATAAGATGAACAAACTGCTGATGTTTGGTCAAAATCAGACAAAGTGTGTTAAAATAATTAGACACTTCCTGTTTCTCATTTCTCGCCATAACTTTGTCGCCCCGCCACGGCCAAACCGTTCGAGATATCAAAAATCCCCTGGCAATTTTGCGTCCCCAATGTCTTCAGATCATGCTGACCGAGTTTGGTGGCCATCGGTTGGAAGGTCTAGGAGGAGTATTTCAAATTCCATTGCATGCGCTTTTTAGACATCCCTGAATAGCTGACTTCCTGTTTGGTGAAGCACGGACTGTGAGCACGGAAGTTGTTCGGCCCGATGAGGTCTATATGTGTATGAATTTTGGTGACTGTAGATCAATTGGTGTGCGCTCCAGAGTCCCTCAAAAGTCGCAATTTTTAACGCTGTGCCACGCCCCCCCCAGGTGACCCCCCCATGTCAAAGTCTGTCCGGCCCTGATGGCCGCAGGTTCCAATGTGTGTGCAAATTTTCAAGAGTTTTCGTGTATGTTAAGGGCCCCAAAATCACCCAAAACATTGAAAAAAAAATAATAATAATAATAATCCTTAGAAAAACAATAGGGCCTTCGCCCTTTTGGGCTCGGGCCCTAATTAAAGCTGCAAGCAGCGATGAACGGGCCCTCGCACCCGGGCTCACCGCCGACCGGTGGCTTTAGAAAAACAGCAAATGGTGGGTAGTATGCTTTTAATACATTAAAAATAGGAGAAATATGTCAAAGTCACTTAAATGTGCCAAATTTCCTGCTGCCAGCTGGTGGCGCTATGCATATAACTGATTATTGGCATGTAGATGTGTTCAGGCCACCACTTTCATCAAACATATGAAGTTTGGTGCAGATTGACCTTGGTATGTTTGAGTTAGTGAAAGATATGATATATCCTGCTGCCAACAGGTGGCGCTATGATAATATCTGAATATTGGCCTTTAGGTGTCTTCAGACCAGGACTCTTACCAAACCTGTGAAGTTTGAGGCAGATCGAACATTTTATGGCTGAGTTATAACAACTTCTATGTCCATGGCGAAACATCAAACTTTGTCAGGCCGCCACAGACACGCCCTTTAACGAAAACTCAAGATCTTCGCAATTTAACATCTTTAAGGCCTCTAGATCAGAATGACCAAATATAATATTAATATCATTAAATCTCTAAGAGGAGTTTGATACAAGTCATTTCCTGTTGCCAACAGGTGGCGCTGTGATTATAATAGAATGTTGGCCTTGAGATGTGTTCAGGCCAGGACTCTTATCGAATATGTGAAGTTTGAGGCAAATCGGACATTTTATGGCTGAGTTATAACAAGTTTTATATCCATGGCGAGACCTCGAAATTTGTCAGGCCGCCACGGACACGCCCTTTACCGAAAACTCAAGATCTTTACAATTTAACATCGCTAAGGCCTTTATATTAGACTGACCGATTTTGGAGTTGATCTGTATAAATCTCTAGGAGGAGTTGGTTGTAGAGTACAGCATGACACTTCCTGTTGCCTGCAGGTGGCGCTATGAGTAAAACTGAATATGGGCATGTAGATGTCATCAGGTCAGGAGTGTTATCACACATGTTAAGTTTGGGACGGATCGGACATTGTATGCCTGAGTTATAGCAACTTCCTTTTTCATGGCGAAACATCGAAATTTGCGAGGCCGCCATGGACACGCCCTCCGATAAAAACTCTAGATCTTCACAATTTAACGTCACAAAGGGCTTTAGACTAGACTCTGCAAATTTGGTGTTGTTCCGAATAAACCTCTAGGAGGAGTTCGTTCAAGTACGACGCCTGAAAATGGCAAAAATGACAAAAATTTTGTTGAGAATATTAATATTAACCGACTTCCTGTTGGGTTACGGATTTTGCTCCAAGAGGCTTTTTTGTAGGTATTGGTGTGTTACATGTGTGTACCGATTTCCGTGCATGTACGTGAATCACAGCTGAAAGCGCACACCGCGGAACGTGTAAAGGTGGCGCTGTCGAGCCATTTTGCCACACCCACTTCTGAAGCCCATATCAGACGTAAATTTTCGCCAGGTCTGATGTGTGTGCGAAGTTTCATGAGTTTTCGGGTATGTCTAAGCCCTCAAAAATGCGATTCATTTTGGAGAAGAATAATAATAATAATAATAATAATTAAAGCTGCAAGCAGCGATGAACGGGCCCTCGCACACGGGCTCACCGCCGACCGCTGGCTTTAGGAACACAGCAAACGGTGGGCAGTATGCTTTTAATACAGTAAATGTAGGAAAAATAGATCAAAATCACTTAAATGTGCCAAATTACCTGCTGCCAGCTGGTGGCGCTATGCATATAACTGATTATTGGCATGTAGATGTGTTCAGGCCACCACTTTCATCAATCTTATGAAGTTTGGTGCAGATTGACCTTGGTATGTTTGAGTTAGTGAAAGATATGATATATCCTGCTGCCAACAGGTGGCACTATAATAATATCTGTATATTGGCCTTTAGATGTCTTCAGGCCAGGACTTTTACCAAACATGTGAAGTTTGAGGCAGATCGGACATTTTATGGCTGAGTTATAACAACTTTTATGTCCATGGCGAAACATCAAACTTTGTCAGGCCACCATGGACACGCCCTTTAACGAAAACTCAAGATCTTCACAATTTAACATCTCTAAGGCCTCGAGATCAGACTGACCAAATATAATGTTGATATCATTAAATCTCTAGGAGGAGTTTGGTACAAGTCATTTCCTATTGCCAACAGGTGGCGCTGTAATTATAATAGAATATAGGCCTTCAGATTGGTTCAGGCCAGGACTCTTATCGAACATGTGAAGTTTGAGGCAAATCGGACATTTTATGGCTGAGTTATAACAAGTTTTATATCCATGGCGAGACCACGAAATTTGCCAGGTCGCCACGGACACACCCTTCAACGAAAACTCAAGATCTTCGCAATTTAACATCATTAAGGCCTTTATATTAGACTGACCGATTTTGGTGTTGATCTGATTAAATCTTTTGGAGGAGTTTGTTGCAGAGTACAGCATGACACTTCCTGTTGCCAGCAGGTGGCGCTATGAGTAAAACTGAATATGGGCATGTAGATGTCATCAGGTAAGGAGTGTTATCACACATGTGAAGTTTGGGGCAGATCGGGCATTTTATGCCTGAGTTATAGCAACTTCCTTTTTCATGGCGAAGCATCGAAATTTGCCAGGCCGCCACGGACACGCCCTCCGATGAAAACTCTAGATCTTCGCAATTTAACGTCACAAAGGGCTTTAGATTAGACTCACCAAATTTGCCGTTGATCCGAATAAATCTCTAGGAGGAGTTCGTTCAAGTATGACGCCTGAAAATGGCAAAAATTACACAAATTTTGCTAAGAAAATTAAAAATAACCGACTTCCTGTTGGGTGTCAAATTTTGCTCCAAGAGGCTTTTTTGTAGGTATTGGTGAGCTAGATGTGTGTACCGATTTTCGTGCATGTACGTGAATCACAACTGAAAGCGCACACCGCGGAACGTGTAAAGGTGGCGCTATCGAGCCATTTTGCCACACCCACTTCTGCAACCCATATCAGACGTAAATTTTCGCCAGGTCTGATGTGTGTGCGAAGTTTCATGAGTTTTCGGGTATGTCTAAGCCCTCAAAAATGCGATTCATTTTGGAGAAGAATAATAATAATAATTAAAGCTGCAAGCAGCGATGGGAGGGCCCTCGCACCGGGCTCACCGCCGACCTGTGGCGAATGGTGGGCACTATGCTTTTAACATAGTAAATTTAGGAGGAATATGTGGAAGTCATTTAGATGTGCCAGATTTCTTGCTGCCACCTGGTGGCGCTATGTGTATAACTAAATATTGGCATGCTGATGAGTTCGGGCCAGCGATTTTATCAAACATATGAAGTTTGGTGCAGATTGAACATGGCATGCTTGAGTGTAATACATGACATATCCTGCTGCCAACAGGTGGCGCTATTACGGAATATTGGCTTTCAGACGTCTTCAGGCCAGGACTATTGCCAAACATGTCAAGTTTGGTGCAAATTGTACATTGCATGTTTAAGTTAGTGTAAAACAAGTAATTTGCTGTTGCCAGCTGGTGGCGCTATGACTATAACTGAATATTGGCATGTAAATGTATTCAGTCCAGGACTCTTATCAAACATATTAAGTTTGGGGCTGATTGGACATTGCATGCCTGAGTTACAGTAACTTCCTGTTTCATTACATTAAGAGTATGCTTTAGCACTTAGCTAAATGTTGCTAACATGTTTCTAGCATGTTGCTACCCTATTTAACACTTGTTGATATTTTTAAAATGTTGCTGGGCTTCCACAACAGAATTAAACATGTGACTTCCTGTTGCCAGCAGGTGGCACTATTACTATAACTGAATATGGGCATGAGCTTGTGTTCAGACCAGGACTCTTATCAAACATATTAAGCTTGGGTCAGATTGGACATTGTATGCATGAGTTACACTTATTTTTCTTTGTATTAATATCATGCTTTAGCTCTTAGCTAAGTGATGCTAGCATTTTTACTTGATTGTAGCATGATGCTAGCCTATTTAAAACTTGCTAACACTTTTTAATATGTTGCTAGGAGTCCGTAACACCAGTAAACGTCACTTCCTGTTGTCAGCAGGTGGCGCTGTGACTATAACTGAATATGGGCATATATATCTCTTCAGGCCAGGACTCTTATCAAACATGTGAAGTTTGGGGCTGATTGGACATTGCATGCCTGAGTTACAGTAACTTCCTGTTTCATTGCTTTAAGAGCATGCTTTAGCATTTAGCTAAATGTTGCTAACATGTTATAGCATGTTTCTAGCATGTTGCCACCCTGTTTAACACTTGTTGATATTTTTAAAATGTTGCTAGGCATCCACAACAGTATTAAACATGTGGCTTCCTATTACCAGCTGGTGGCGCTATGACTATAACTGAATACGGGCATGGGCGTGTGTTCAGGCCAGGACTCTTATCAAACATGTTAAGTTTGGGGCTGATTGGGCATTGTATGCCTGAGTTAGAGTAACTTCCTGTTTCATTGTATTATTAGCATGCTTTAGCATATTAGCTAAGTGTTGCTAGCATGCTTTACTATGTTTGTAGCATGTTGAATATTAATTTTGGGTCAGATTCGACATTATATACATGAGTTACAGCAATTTCCTTTTGTATTTGTATAAATAGCATGCTTTAGCTCTTAGCTAAGTGTTGCTAGCATGTTTTAGCATGTTTGTAGCGTGTTGCTAGCCTATTTAAGACTTGTTAACGCTTTTCAATATGTTGCTAGGAGTCCGTAACAGTGTTAAACATGTCACTTCCTGTTGTCAGCAGGTGGCGCTATGACTATAACTGAATATGGGCACTGACGTGTGTTCAGGACCAGAATGTTATCAAACATGTGAAGTTTGAGGCTGATCGGACATTGTATGCCTGAATTATAGCAACTTCCTTTTTCATGGCGAAACATCAAAGTTTGTCCGGCCGCCACGGACACGCCCTTCGACGAAAACTCTAAAGCTTCGCAATTTAACATCGCAAAGGCCTTATGATGACACTCAGCAAATTTGAAGATGATCGGATGAAAACTGTAGGAGGAGTTCGTTAAAGTACGAGGCCTGAAAATGGCAAAAACTGCACAAAAATCGTACAGGAAATTCAATATAACGGACTTCCTGTTGGGTTTCGAATGTTGCACCAGGAGACTTTTTTGTAGGTATTGGTGTGTTACATATGTGTACCGAGTTTCGTACATGTACGTGAAACGCAGCTCGTGGCGCACTCCGTTGAAATTTTATAGGTGGCGCTATGGAGCCATTTTGGCACACCCACTTCTGAAAACCGTATCAGATGTAAATTTTCACCAGGTCTGATGCGTGTGCAAAGTTTCGTGAGTTTTCGGGCATGTTTAGGCCCTCAAAAAGACTTTTCATTTTGGAGAAGAAGAAGAAGAATAATAATAAACGGAGCAATTCCAATAGGGTCCTCGCACTGTAGTGCTCGGGCCCTAATAATTAAAGCTGCAAGCAGCGATGAACGGGCCCTCGCACACGGGCTCACCGCCGACCGGTGGCTTTAGGAACACAGCAAATGGTGGATAGTATGCTTTTAATACAGTAAAAATAGGAGAAATATGTCAAAGTCACTTAAATGTGCCAAATTCCCTGCTGCCAGCTGGTGGCGCTATGCCTATAACTGATTATTGGCATGTAGATGTGTTCAGGCCAGCACTTTCATCAAACATATGAAGTTTGGTGCAGATTGGCCTTGGTATGTTTGAGTTAGTGAAAGATATGATATATCCTGCTGCCAACAGGTGGCGCTATGATAATATCTGAATATTGGCCTTTAGGTGTCTTCAGGCCAGGACTCTTACCAAACCTGTGAAGTTTGAGGCAGATCGGACATTTTATGGCTGAGTTATAACAACTTCTATGTCTATGGCGAAACATCAAACTTTGTCACGCCGCCACAGACACGCCCTTTAACGAAAACTCAAGATCTTAGCAATTTAACATCTGTAAGACCTCTAGATCAGACTGACCAAATATAATGTTGATATCATTAAATCTCTAGGAGGAGTTTGATACAAGTCATTTCCTGTTGCCAACAGGTGGCGCTGTGATTATAATAGAATATTGGCCTTCAGATGTGTTCAGGCCAGGACTCTTATCGAATATGTGAAGTTTGAGGCAAATCGGACATTTTATGGCTGAGTTATAACAAGTTTTATATCCATGGCGATACCTCGAAATTTGTCAGGCCGCCACGGACACGCCCTTCAACGAAAACTCAAGATTTTCGCAATTTAACATCACTAAAGCCTTTTTATTAGACTGACCGATTTTGGTGTTGATCTGTATAAATCTCTAGGAGGAGTTTGTTGTAGAGTACAGCGTGACACTTCCTGTTGCCAGCAGGTGGCGCTATGAATATAACTGAATATGGGCATGTAGATGTCTTCAGGTCAGGAGTGTTATCACACATGTGAAGTTTGGGACAGATCGGACATTTTATGCCTGAGTTATAGCAACTTCCTTTTTTATGGCGAAACATCGAAATTTGCGAGGCCGCCACGGACACGCCCTCCGATGAAAACTCTAGATCTTCACAATTTAACGTCACAAAGGGCTTTAGACTACACTCAGCAAATTTGGCGTTGATCCGAATAAATCTCTAGGAGGAGTTCGTTAAAATACAAGGCCAGAAAATGGCAAAAATGACACAAATTTTGATGAGAATATTAATATTAACCGACTTCCTGTTCGGTTCCGGATTTTGCTCCAAGAGGCTTTTTTGTAGGTGTTGGTGTGTTACATGTGTGTACCGATTTTCGTGCATGTACGTGAATCACAGCTGAATGCGCACACCGCGGAACGTGTAAAGGTGGCGCTGTCGAGCCATTTTGCCACACCCACTTCTGAAACCCATATCAGACGTAAATTTTCGCCAGGTCTGATGTGTGTGCGAAGTTTCATGAGTTTTCGGGTATGTCTAAGCCCTCAAAAATGCGATTCATTTTGGAGAATAATAATAATAATAATAATAATAATAATAATAATAATAATAATAATAATAATAATAAACGAAGCAGATCCAATAGGGTCCTCACACCATCGGTGCTCGGGCCCTAATAATAATAAACGAAGCAGATCCAATAGGGTCCTCACACCATCGGTGCTCGGGCCCTAATAATAATAATAATAATAATAATTAAAGCTGCAAGCAGCGATGAACGGGCCCTCGCACACGGGCTCACCGCCGACCAGTTGCTTTAGGAACACAGCAAATGGTGGGTAGTATGCTTTTAATACAGTAAAAATAGGAGAAATATGTCAAAGTCACTTAAATGTGCCAAATTTCCTGCTGCCAGCTGGTGGCGCTATGCATATAACTGATTATTGGCATGTAGATGTGATCAGGCCACCACTTTCATCAAACATATGAAGTTTGGTGCAGATTGACCTTGGTATGTTTGAGTTAGTGAAAGATTTGATATATCCTGCTGCCAACAGGTGGCGCTATGATAATATCTGAATATTGGCCTTTAGGTGTCTTCAGGCCAGGACTCTTACCAAACCTGTGAAGTTTGAGGCAGATCGGACATTTTATGGCTGAGTTATAACAACTTCTATGTCCATGGCGAAACATCAAACTTTGTCACGCCGCCACAGACACGCCCTTTAACGAAAACTCAAGATCTTCGCAATTTAATATCTCTAAGGCCTCTAGATCAGAATGACCAAATATAATGTTGATATCATTAAATCTCTAGGAGGAGTTTGATACAAGTCATTTCCTGTTGCCAACAGGTGGCGCTGTGATTATAATAGAATATTGGCCTTCAGATTTGTTCAGGCCAGGACTCTTATCGAATATGTGAAGTTTGAGGCAAATCGGACATTTTATGGCTGAGTTATAACAAGTTTTATATCCATGGCGAGACCTCGAAATTTGTCAGGCCGCCACGGACACGCTCTTTACCGAAAACTCAAGATCTTCACAATTTAACATCGCTAAAGCCTTTTTATTAGACTGACCGATTTTGGTGTTGATCTGTATAAATCTCTATGAGGAGTTGGTTGCAGAGTACAGCATGACACTTCCTGTTACCTGCAGGTGGCGCTATGACTATAACTGAATATGGGCATGAAGATGTCTTCAGGTCAGGAGTGTTATCACACATGTGAAGTTTGGGCCAGATCGGACATTCTATGCCTTAGTTATAGCAACTTCCTTTTTCATGGCGAAACATCGAAATTTGCGAGGCCGCCACGGACACGCCCTCCGATGAAAACTCTAGATCTTCACAATTTAACGTCACAAAGGGCTTTAGATCGGACTCACCAAATTCGGCATTGATCCGAATCAATCTCTATGAGGAGTTCGTTCAAGTACGACGCCTGAAATGGGCAAAAATGACACAAATTTTGCTGAGAAAATTAAAAATAACCGACTTCCTGTTGGGTGTCAAATTTTGCTCCAAGAGGCTTTTTTGTAGGTATTGGTGTGTTACATGTGTGTAACGATTTTCGTGCAGGTACGTGAATCACAGCTGAATGCGCACACCGCGGAACGTGTAAAGGTGGCGCTGTCGAGCAATTTTGCAACACCCATCTCTGAAACCCATATCAGATGTACATTTTCGCCAGGTTTGATGTGTGTGCAAAGTTTCATGAGTTTTCGGGTATGTTTAGACCCTCAAAAATGCGATTCATTTTGAGAATAATAATAATAATAATAAACGGAGCAATTCCAATAGGGTCCTCACACCATCGGTGCTCGGGCCCTAATAATAAACGAAGCAGATTCAATAGGGTCCTCACACCATCGGTGCTCGGGCCCTAATAATAATAAACGGAGCAGATTCAATAGGGTCCTCACACCATCGGTGCTCGGGCCCTAATAATAATAATAATAATTAAAGCTGCAAGCAGCGATGAACGGGCCCTCGCACACGGGCTCACCGCCGACCGGTGGCTTTAGGAACACAGCAAACGGTGGGCAGTATGCTTTTAATACAGTAAATGTAGGAAAAATAGATCAAAGTCACTTAAATGTGCCAAATTACCTGCTGCCAGCTGGTGGCGCTATGCATATAACTGATTATTGGCATGTAGATGTGTTCAGGCCACCACTTTCATCAATCATATGAAGTTTGGTGCAGATTGACTTTGGTATGTTTGAGTTAGTGAAAGATATGATATATATTGCTGCCAACAGGTGGCGCTATGATAATATCTGAATATTGGCCTTTAGGGGTCTTCAGGCCAGGACTCTTACCAAACCTGTGAAGTTTGAGGGAGATCGGACATTTTATGGCTGAGTTATGACAACTTCTATATCCATGGCGAAACATCAAACTTTGTCAGGCCGCCATGGACACGCCCTTTAACGAAAACTCAAGATCTTCACAATTTAACATCTCTAAGGCCTCTAGATCACACTGACCAAATTTAATGTTGATATCATTATATGTCTAGGAGGAGTTTGATACAAGTCATTTCCTGTAGCCAACAGGTGGCGCTGTGATTATAATAGAATATTGGCCTTCAGTTGTGTTCAGGCCAGGACTCTTATCGAATATGTGAAGTTTGAAGCAAATTGGACATTTTATGGCTGAGTTATAACAAGTTTTATATCCATGGCGAGACCTCGAAATTTGTCAGGCCGCCACGGACACGCCCTTTACCGAAAACTCAAGATCTTCACAATTTAACATCACTAAGGCCTTTATATTAGACTGACAGATTTTGGTGTTGATCTGAATAAATCTCTAGGAGGAGTTGGTTGTAGAGTACAGCATGACACTTCCTGTTGCCAGCAGGTGGCGCTATGATTATAACTGAATATGGGCATGTAGATGTCATCAGGTCAGGAGTGTTATCACACATGTGAAGTTTGGGACAGATCGGACATTGTATGCCTGAGTTATAGCAACTTCCTTTTTCATGGCGAAACATCGAAATTTGCGAGGCCGCCACGGACACGCCCTCTGATGAAAACTCTAGATCTTCACAATTTAACGTCACAAAGGGCTTTAGACTAGACTCTGCAAATTTGGCGTTGATCCGAATAAATCTCTAGGAGGAGTTCGTTCATGTACGACGCCTGAAAATGGCAAAAATGACACAAATTTTGTTGAGAATATTAATATTAACCGACTTCCTGTTGGGTTCCGGATTTTGCTCCAAGAGGCTTTTTTGTAGGTATTGGTGTGTTACATGTGTGTACCGATTTCCGTGCATGTACGTGAATCACAGATGAAAGCGCACACCGCTGAACGTCTAAAGGTGGCGCTGTCGAGCCATTTTGCCACACCCACTTCTGAACCCCATATCAGACGTAAATTTTCGCGAGGTTTGATGTGTGTGCAAAGTTTTGTGAGTTTTTGGGCATGTTTAGGTCCTCTAAAATGCGATTCATTTTGGAGAAGAATAATAATAATAATAATAATAATAATTAAAGCTGCAAGCAGCGATGAACGGGCCCTCGCACACGGGCTCACCGCCGACCGGTGGCTTTTTGAACACAGCTAATGGTGGGCAGTATGCTTTTAATACAGTAAAAATACGAAAAATATGTCAAAGTCACTTAAATGTGCCAAATTTCCTGCTGCCAGCTGGTGGCGCTATGCCTATAACTGATTATTGGCATGTAGATGTGTTCAGGCTGGCACTTCCATCAAACATATGAAGTTTGGTGCAGATTGACCTTGGTATGTTTGAGTTAGTGAAATATATGATATATCCTGCTGCCAACAAGTGGCGCTATGATAATATCTGAATATTAGTCTTTAGGTGTCTTCAGGCCAGGACTCTTACCAAACCTGTGAATTTTGTGGCAGATCAGACATTTTATGGCTAAGTTATAACAACTTCTATGTCTATGGCGAAACATCAAACTTTGTCAGTCCGCCACGGACACGCCCTTTAACGAAAACTCAAGATCTTCACAATTTAACATCTCTAAGGCCTCTAGATCAGACTGAGCAAATATAAAGTTGATATCATTAAATCTCTAGGAGGAGTTTGCTACAAGTCATTTCCTGTTGCCAACAGGTGGCGCTGTGATTATAATAGAATATTGGCCTTCAGATTTGTTCAGGCCAGGACTATTATCGAATATGTGAAGTTTGAGGCAAATCGGACATTTTATGGCTGAGTTATAACAAGTTTTATATCCATGGCGAGACCTAGAAATTTGTCAGGCCGCCACGGACACGCCCTTCAACGAAAACTCAAGATCTTCGCAATTAAACATCACTAAAGCCTTTATATTAGACTGACCGATTTTGGTGTTGATATGTATAAATCTCTAGGAGGAGTTTGTTGCAGAGTACAGCATGACACTCCTGTTGCCAGCAGGTGGCGCTATCACTATTACTGAATATGGACATATAGATGTTATCAGGTCAGGAGTGTTATCACACATGTGAAGTTTAGGGCAGATCGGACATTTTGTGCCTGAGTTATAACAACTTCCTTTTTCATGGCGAAGCATCGAAATTTGCCAGGCCGCCACGGACACGCCCTCCGATGAAAACTCTAGATCTTCGCAATTTAACGTCACAAAGGGCTTTAGATTAGACTCAGCAAATTTGGCGTTGATCCGAATAAATCTCTAGGAGGAGTTCGTTCAAGTATGACGCCTGAAAATGGCAAAAATGACACAAAATTTGCTGAGAAAATTAAAAATAACCGACTTCCTGTTGGGTGTCAAATTTTGCTCCAAGAGGCTTTTTTGTAGGTATTGGTGAGTTACATGTGTGTACCGATTTTCGTGCATGTACGTTAATCACAACTGAAAGCGCACACCGCGGAACGTGTAAAGGTGGCGCTATCGAGCCATTTTGCCACACCCATCTCTGAACCCCATATCAGACGTACATTTTCGCCAGGTTTGATGTGTGTGCAAAGTTTCATGAGTTTTCGGGTATGTTTAGGCCCTCAAAAATGCGATTCATTCCGGAGAAGAAGAATAATAATAATTAAAGCTGCGAGCAGCGATGAACGGGCCCTCGCACCCGGGCTCACCGCCGACCGGTGGCTTCAGGAAAACAGCAAACGGTGGGCAGTATGCTTTTAATACAGTAAATGTAGGAGAAATATGTCAAAGTCACTTAAATGTGCCAAACTTGCCGCTGCCAGCTGGTGGCACAATGCCTATAACTGATTATTGGCATGTAGATGTGTTCAGGCCACCACTATTATCAAACATATGAAGTTTGGTGCAGATTGACCTTGGCATGTTTGAGTTAGTGAAATATATGAGATATCCTGCTGCCAACAGGTGGCGCTATGATAATATCTGAAAATTGGTCTTTAGGTGTCTTCAGGCCAGGACTCTTACCAAACCTGTGAATTTTGTGGCAGATCAGACATTTTCAGGCTAAGTTATAACCACTTCTATGTCTATGCAGAAACATCAAACTTTGTCAGGCCACCACGGACATGCCCTTTAATGAAAACTCAAGATCTTCACAATTTAACATCTCTAAGGCTTCAAGATCAGACTGACCAAATATAATGTTGATTTAACTAAATGCAATCAATGCAAGGACTTCAGATAAATGCCAACTGTGAACCAGTATGCTACAAATGATGATAAGAACATGATTCATGATGATAGCAAAATGTTATTATTGCTTCCTTTACATCCACCACTTCTGCTTAAATGTCATTGTTACCTATCTGTACAATTTTTGTGTGGATATTGCTTTGCTGGTGACTCCTGTTATAAGACATCACTCTTAAGTGCTACATAACTAAGAATCAATAAGGAAGACGGTGCCCAGTTGGCACATGCATTCACAGTAATCCTCTGCTAGTTTGGATTTTAAGTTTACAGAATTGAAAGGGTTACACTTTAAAATCAACACACAGACACATACACACAAAATATAAAATGTTGCCATCCAGTTTCATTTGTTAAAATTAACTATATTAGTTAACATGACCAATAAATAAATAGCATTTATTAATGTTAATTAATATTAAGCTAAAAAAAAAGTATTCATATAAAGTTTATGTACTGTGAATTAACATGAACATGAACACAGTTCATGTGGGTGTACAGCAATACACAATAAAGTGCTCTATAAACTCTTCATTCTTTCAAAATATCTTTAAAAATCAAGTTTAGTATTTTAACGGGGTAATATATATATATATTTATAACTGATCTTAAAATTATGGTTTTCAGATGTTTTGAAGAGATAACAGTAACTTTTGTTTTGTTGTCAAAGTTTGTCATAATTTTTTATTATTATTATTTTATATTCAATAAATAACACTATGTAAATATTGTCTATCAATGAAGATAAATTGATCATGCTAAAAAGTTGTATTTTTTTTAAATCTTTTGCTACGTGACTGAATAGGACAAGTTCATGGTACAGTTAAGTAAAAAATAAATAAAAAACAACAACTGCAAAATACGAACAATGAAAGACAAAGTGACCCTTTATATTTTCTCAAAATATCAGACTCTCAAAGATCAGACATATTTATGTAATTAAAATACATATGTGCATTTTTTGTTCAAAGATGGTCTGTAGGATGGCTCTCTACTCTGTCACCCTCTCTGCCTCTCACCCCTCCCCCCTGCAATAATGAGCTTCTCTGTGCCTGACTGAACGCACACACATACTGTAGAGACATTCACCAGAGGGACAGCAGGTTTCTGAGTTATTTTTTTAATTTTCTTTAATTCATTGAAGCTTGTATAAAATTTATATTTCCAGCACTTGCTCAGAATGATTAGATCTCTGTGTGAAAAAAGTTTTAAAGAGTTTGGATGCTGCACTTTAAAGATATAAAAAATTAGGGTTATGTTTTTTACTATATCTTTAAAAAATCACCACGTCAACACCGTTCGAGATATCCAAAATCCGCTCGCAATTTAACATCTTCAGAATCTTCTCTTCATGTTAAAAAAGTTTGGTGTGAACAGCTGGTTGTTCTTAGGAGTAGTGTGAATTTGTTTACTACCTGATTTTTCAAAAAAATCCACCTTCAAATCAAAATAGCCGGCTTTCTGTTGGTCTTAGCTAATGAGTTTGATTTAGAAAGTTGTCCAGATTGATGAGAACAATATATGTACAGAGTTTGGTGACTGTAGGAAAAACTAACCCCCCAACTTTTGTCAAAAGATGGCGCTATAGAGTGCCTGCTCCACGCCCATTTATGACCTTTTGCCAGTGTCTAACTATCATTAATATTGATGTGTGTGTTGAGTTTCATGAAATTCTAAGCATGTTATCTGCCTCGAAAAGACAGGAATGTAATTTTAAAGTTTGACACGTTGCCATGGCAACAGCATTTGATTTATCATCGACCCCTTTACATATTCTTTATCGGCCGTGTTTTGACATGATTTTGATGAAGTTTAAAGAAAATCGAGTAAAATTAAGAGGCTGATTTCAAAGCATTTTGAAAATGACACACTTCCTGCTGCCAGTTGGTGGCGCTATAACTTTGACTCATAATAGTCACATTTATGGAATCGGCATCATACAACGAACAATCTGGTGAAGTTTCATCAGAATCAGGCAATGTGTGCAACAGTTATTAGACACTTCCTGTTTCTCATTTCTCGCCATAACTTTGTCGCCTTGCCACGGCCAAACCGTTCGAGATATCAAAAATCTCCTCGCAATTTAGCGTCCCCAATGTCTTGAGATCATGCTGACCGAGTTTGGTGACAATCCCATGGAATTCCTGGGAGGAGTACGTTAAATTCCAGAGCATGCGCTTTTTAAACAGCCCTAAATATCTCACTTCCTGTTGCGTGGAGCCCATGACATAGAGTACAAAAGTTGTTCAGCTCGATGAGTTCTATATGTGTACCGAGTTTCATATCAATACGCGCAAGTATGTGTGCGCAGTACATCAAGTTTTCAAACTGTGTTCCAGGGGGCGCTGTAGAGGCCCTGAACCACGCCCGGGTCCCAGCCTCTGTGGCGTCCGGACGACGGCAGATTCCGACGTGTGTGCAAATTTTCAAGAGTTTTTGAGTATGTTAAGGCCCCCAAAAGTGCCCCAACGGTTGAAAAAAAATAAAAAAAAAAAAAAAAAAAAAAAAAAAAAAAACAAATAAGAATCCTTAGAAGAACAATAGGGCCTTCGCCCTTTTGGGCTCGGGCCCTAATAAGAAACGGAGCAGATCCAATAGGGTCCTCACACCATCGGTGCTCGGGCCCTAATAATAATAATAATAATAAACGGAGCAGATTCAATAGGGTCCTCACACCATCGGTGCTCGGGCCCTAATAATAATAATAAACGAAGCAGATCCAATAGGGTCCTCACACCATCGGTGCTCGGGCCCTAATAAGAAACGGAGCAGATCCAATAGGGTCCTCACACCATCGGTGCTCGGGCCCTAATAATAATAATAATAAACGGAGCAGATTCAATAGGGTCCTCACACCATCGGTGCTCGGGCCCTAATAATAATAATAATAATAATAAACGGAGCAGATCCAATAGGGTCCTCACACCATCGGTGCTCGGGCCCTAATAAGAATCCTTAGGAAAACAAGAGGGCCTTCGCCCATTCTGGGCTCGGGCCCTAATAAGAATCCTTAGAAGAACAATAGGGCCTTCGCCCTTTTGGGCTCGGGCCCTAATAAGAAACGGAGCAGATCCAATAGGGTCCTCACACCATCGGTGCTCGGGCCCTAATAATAATAATAATAAACGGAGCAGATTCAATAGGGTCCTCACACCATCGGTGCTCGGGCCCTAATAAACGGAGCAATTCCAATAGGGTCCTCGCACTGTAGTGCTCGGGCCCTAATAAGAATCCTTAGAAGAACAATAGGGCCTTCGCCCTTTTGGGCTCGGGCCCTAATAATCCTTAGAAAAACAATAGGGCCTTCGCCCTTTTGGGCTCGGGCCCTAAAAATAAGAATCCTTAGGAAAACAAGAGGGCCTTCGCCCATTCTGGGCTCGGGCCCTAATAATAAACGGAGCAATTCCAATAGGGTCCTCGCACTGTAGTGCTCGGGCCCTAATAATAATCCTTAGAAAAACAATAGGGCCTTCGCCCTTTTGGGCTCGGGCCCTAATTAAAGCTGCGAGCAGCGATGAACGGGCCCTCGCACCCGGGCTCACCGCCGACCTGTGGCTTTAGGAAAACAGCAAACGGTGGGCAGTATGCTTTTAATACAGTAAATGTAGAAGAAATATGTCATAAGTCATTTAAATGTGCCAAACTTGCCGCTGCCAGCTGGTGGCGCTATGCCTATAACTGATTATTGGCATGTAGATGTGTTCAGGCCAGCACTATTATCAAACATATGAAGTTTGGTGCAAATTGATTTTGGTATGTTTGAGTTAGTGAAAGATATGATATATCCTACTGCCAACAGGTGGCGCTGTGATAATATCTGAATATTGGCATTTAGGTGTCTTCAGGCCAGGACTCTTACCAAACCTGTGAATTTTGAGGCAGATCGGACATTTTATGGCTGAATTATAAAAACTTTTATGTCCATGGCGAAACAACAAACTTTGTCAGGCCACCACGGACACGCCCTTTTACTCAAGATCTTAACAATTTAACATCTCTACGGCCTCTAGATCAGACTGACCAAATATAATGTTGATATCATTAAATTTATAGGAGGAGTTTGCTATAAACCTAAACCCCTGCAAGGACTTCAGATAATGCCAACTGTGAACCAATATGCTAAAATTTTGGTAACACTTTCTATGAAGCCTGTATTTATAATACATTATAAGAGTATTCTTAAGGCATTATAATACATTAATAATGCATTATAAAAAACCTTATAATATGTTGTATCATCTTATGAGTATTCATAAGAACAGTTTTAATGTATTATAATGTTTTACTTATTTGTGGTTATAGCTTTTAAGAGTATGATTACTTCCTCCATAGTTATAACATATTATAAATCTTGCCATGTTTCTCATGTCACTTTACTTAAAGCATACAAAGACCACTTATAAGTAATAATAATAATATTTCTCAAAGAGCCATAAGATCAGGTATTAGATGAGATAAATGTGTAATATGACACATTAGTATTATCAGTTTGATTATTTTAATGGTACCCTTTAGACAGCTTTTTATAAGTAACTCTGCAACTGCATGTCAGCTAACAGTAATTTTTATGTATTTTTTTTTTTAATTTGTATGCAAAATATATGCTAACACTGTATTTTTGGTTCCCCAAATGACAAACTGATTATAAGTAACTTTGCAAGCATGTTAAACTTCTACTACCTAGCCTAACCTTAACCTAAGTCTACTAATACTCTACTAATACTACTAATAAGGAGTGTTAGTTGACATGTAGTTAAAAAGTTGCGTATAGTCAATAGACTAAGGGGACCGTCAAAATAAAATATAATATAAATGAAAAAAAAAAACATGTAATATGATATAGTCCATTGTAAATTAGGTAGATTAAATATGTGTGTTATAAATGATCATAATCTTAAAAGTTATAACCTCAAATACTCAAGTATTATAATGTATTATAATTGCTGTTATGAGTATTCATGAGATGATATAACATATTATAAGGTTTATTATAATGCATTATGCATTCATTATAATGCCTTAGAAATACCCTCATAATGTATTATAAATAGGGGCTTCATAGAAAGTGTTACCAAAATTTTCCTTTATTCTGATGATAAAGATAAGAACATGATTCATGATGATAACAAAATGTTATTATTGCTTGCTTTACGCCCACCATTTCTGCTTAAATGTCATTGTTACCTATCTGTACAATTTGTGTGTGGATATTGCTTTGCTGGTGACTCCTGTTATAAGACATCACTCTTAAGTGCTACATAACTAAGAATCAATTAGGAAAATGGTGCCCAGTTGGCACATGCATTCACAGTAACCCTCAGCCAGTTTGGATTTAAAGTTTACAGAATTGAAAGGGTTAAACTTTAAAATCAACACACAGACACATACACACTAAATATACAATTTTACCATCCAGTTTCATTTGTTAACATTGTTAACATGAACAATAATTAAATAGCATTTATTAATTTTAATTAATATTAACCTAAAAAAGTACTCATATATTGTTTAAAGGTAAATTAGTATCTTTTAACATTAGTTTATGTACTGTGAATTAACATGAACATGAACACAGTTCATGGGTGTACAGCAATACACAATAAAGTGCTCAATAAACGCTTCATTCTTTCAAAATATCTTTAAAAATCAAGTTGGGTATTGTAATGGGGCGATATATAAATATAACTCATCTTAAAATGGTACAATTTTCAGATGTTTTGAACAGATAACAGCAAAGTTTGTTTTGTTGTCAAAGTTTGTCTTGAAATTGTTAGTGTTTTTTTTATTGATTCTAAAATTTAAATTATGAAAATAAATGTCTATCAATGAAGATAAATCGCTCGTGCTAAAAAGTTGTATTTTTCTTAATCTTTTGCTATGTGACTGAATAGGACAAGTTCATGGTACAGTTCAGTAAAAAATAAATAAAAAAACAACAACTGCAATATACAAAGACTGAAAGAGTTCGTGACCCTTTATATTTTCTCAAAGATCAGACTCTCAAAGTTCAGACATATTTATGTAGATTAAACTACAGCAATGTGCATCTTCCTCAAAGATGGTCTTAAGCAAAACAGCATGTTCCACTGGTCTCTCTCCCTTTCACCCCTCCCCCCTTCAGTCACTCTTCTAGTGTCAACACAGACTGTCAGCCCAGTGACAGCAGGTTACTGATATCTTTTTTAATTTTCTTTAATTCATAGAAGCTTGAATAGTTATGATATTACCAGCACTTGCTCATAATAATTAGATCTCTGTGTGAAAAAAGTTTTAAAGAGTTTGGATGCTGCACTTTAAAGATATAAAAAATTAGGGTTATGTTTTTTACTACATCTTTAAAAAATCACCACGTCAACACCTTTCAAGATATCCCAAATCCGCTCGCAATTTAACATCTTTAGAATCTTCTCTTCATGTTAAAAAAGTTTGGTGTGAACAGCTGGTTGTTCTTAGAAGGAGTGTGAATTTGTTTACAGCCTGATTTTTCAAAAAATCCACATTCAAATCAAAATAGCCTCTTAATGTTGGTTTCCTGTTGGTCTTAGCTAATGAGTTTAACTTAGAAAGTTGTCCAGATTTATGAGATCAATATATGTACAGAGTTTGGTGACTGTAGGAAAAACTAATCCCCCAACTTTTGTCAAAAGATGGCGCTATAGAGTGCCTGCTCCACGCCCATTTATGACCTTTTGCCAGTGTCTAACTATCATTAATATTGTTATTAGGGCCCGAGCACCGATGGTGTGAGGACCCTATTGAATCTGCTCCGTTTATTATTAGGGCCCGAGCCCAAAAGGGCGAAGGCCCTATTGTTCTTCTAAGGATTCTTATTTGTTTTTTTAGGGCCCGAGCCCAAAAGGGCGAAGGCCCTATTGTTCTTCTAAGGGTTATTATTTTTTTTTTTTTTTTTTTTTTTTTTTTCTTTTTTTCAACCTTCCGGGCACTTTTGGGGGCCTTAACATACTCAAAAACTCTTGAAAATTTGCACACACGTCGGAATCTGCGGCCATCAGGACGCCAAAGAGGCTGGGACCCGGGCGTGGTTCAGGGCCTCTACAGCGCCCCCTGGAACACAGTTTGAAAACTTGATGTACTGCGCACACATACTTGCATGTATTGATATGAAACTCGGTACACATATAGATCTCACTGAGCCAAACAACTTTTGTACTCTATGTCATGGGCTCCACGCAACAGGAAGTGAGATATTTAGGGCTGTTTAAAAAGCGCATGCTCTGGAATTTAACGTACTCCTCCCAGGAATTCCATGGGATTGTCACCAAACTCGGTCAGCATGATCTCAAGACATTGGGGACGCTAAATTGCGAGGAGATTTTTGATATCTCGAACGGTTTGGCCGTGGCAAGGCGACAAAGTTATGGCGAGAAATGAGAAACAGGAAGTGTCTAATAACTGTTGACCACATTGCCTGATTCTGATGAAACTTCACCAGTTTGTTCGTTGTATGATGCCGATTCCATAAATGTGACTATTATGAGTCAAAGTTATAGCGCCACCAACTGGCAGCAGGAAGTGTGTCATTTTCAAAATGCTTTGATATCAGCCTCTTAATTTTACTCGATTTTCTTTAAACTTCATCAAAATCATGTCAAAACACGGCCGATAAGAATATGTAAAGGGGTCGATGATAAATCGAATGATGTTGCCATGGCAACATGTCAAACTTTAAAATTAGATTCCTGTCTTTTCGAGGCAGTTAACATGCTTAGAATTTCATGAAACTCAACACACACATCAATATTTATGATAGTTAGACACTGGCAAAAGGTCATAAATGGGCGTGGAGCAGGCACTCTATAGCGCCATCTTTTGACAAAAGTTGGGGGGTTAGATTTTCCTACAGTCACTAAACTCTGTACATATATTAATCTCATCAATTTGGACAACTTTCTAAATCAAACTCATTAGCTGAGACCAACAGGAAGCCGGCTATTTTGATTTGAATGTGGATTTTTGGAAAAATCAGGCTGTAAACAAATGCACACTACTTCTAAGAACAACCAGCTGTTCACACCAAACTTTTTTAACATGAAGAGAATATTCTGAAGATGTTAAATTGCGACCGGATTTTGGATATCTTGAACGGTGTGGACGTGGTGATTTTTTAAAGATATAGTAAAAAATATTTTTATATCTTTAAAGTGCAGCATCCAAACTCTTTAAAACTTTTTTCACACAGAGATCTAATCATTCTGAGCAAGTGCTGGAAATAAAAAATGTATACAAGCTTCTATGAATTAAAGAAAATTTAAAAAAGAACTCAGAAACCTGCTGTCACTCTGGTGAATGTCTCTACAGTATGTGTGTGCGTTCAGTCAGGCACAGAGAAGCTCATTATTGCAGGGGGGAGGGGTGAGAGGCAGAGAGGGTGACAGAGTAGAGAGCCATCCTACAGACCAATCCTACAGACCATCTTTGAACAAAATGCACATACTGTATGTAGTGTAATTACATAAATATGTCTGATCTTTGAGAGTCTGATATTTTGAGAAAATATAAAGGGTCACTAAGTCTTTCATTGTTCATTTTTTGCAGTTGTTGTTTTTTATTTATTTTTTACTTAACTGTACCATGAACTTGTCCTATTCAGTCACATAGCAAAAGATTTTAAAAAATACAACTTTTTAGCATGATCAATTTATCTTCATTGATAGACAATATTTACATAGTGTTATTTATTGAATATAAAATCATAATAATAAAAAATTAAGACAAACTTTGACAACAAAACAAACGTTACTGTTATCTCTTCAAAACATCTGAAAACCATAATTTTAAGATCAGTTATATATATGTATCACCCCGTTAAAATACTCAACTTGATTTTTAAAGATATTTTGAAAGAATGAAGCGTTTATAGAGCACTTTATTGTGTATTGCTGTACACCCACATGAACTGTGTTCATGTTCATGTTAATTCACAGTACATAAACTTTATATGAATACTTTTTTTAGCTTAATATTAATTAACATTAATAAATGCTATTTATTTATTGGTCATGTTAACTGATATAGTTAATTTTAACAAATGAAACTGGATGGCAACATTTTATATTTTGTGTGTATGTGTCTGTGTGTTGATTTTAAAGTGTAACCCTTTCAATTCTGTAAACTTAAAATCCAAACTAGCAGATGGTTACTGTGAATGCATGTGCCAACTGGGCACCGTCTTCCTTATTGATTCTTAGTTATGACAACAATTGATTTTATACAAAAATATATTATACAAAAATTGTACAGATAGGTAACAATGACATTTAAGCAGAAGTGGTGGATATAAAGGAAGCAATAATAACATTTTGCTATCATCATGAATTACATGTTCTTATTTGTAGCATACTGGTTCACAGTTGGCATCTATCTGAAGTCCTTGCATTGATTGCATTTAATTAAATCAACATTATATTTGGTCAGTCTGATCTTGAGGCCTTAGAGATGTTAAATTGTGAAGATCTTGAGTTTTCATTAAAGGGCATGTCCGTGGTGGCCTGACAAAGTTTGATGTTTCTGCATAGACATAGAAGTGGTTATAACTTAGCCTGAAAATGTCTGATCTGCCACAAAATTCACAGGTTTGGTAAGAGTCCTGGCCTGAAGACACCTAAAGACCAATATTCAGATATTATCATAGCGCCACCTGTTGGCAGCAGGATATCTCATATATTTCACTAACTCAAACACACCAAGGTCAATCTGCACCAAACTTCATATGTTTGATAATAGTGCTGGCCTGAACACATCTACATGTCAATAATCAGTTATAGGCATAGCGCCACCAGCTGGCAGCAGCAATTTTGGCACATTTAAATGACTTATGACATATTTTTTCTATATTTACTGTATTAAAAGCATACTGCCCACCGATTGCTGTTTTCCTGAAGCCACCGGTCGGCGGTGAGCCCGGGTGCGAGGGCCCGTTCATCGCTGCTCGCAGCTTTAATTAGGGCCCGAGCCCAAAAGGGCGAAGGCCCTATTGTTCTTCTAAGGATTCTTATTTTTTTTTTTTTTTTTTTTTTTTCAACCGTTGGGGCAATTTTGGGGGCCTTAACATACTCAAAAACTCTTGAAAATTTGCACATACGTCGGAATCTGCCGTCGTCCGGACGCCACAGAGGCTGGGACCCGGGCGTGGTTCAGGGCCTCTACAGCGCCCCCTGGAACACAGTTTGAAAACTTGATGTACTGCGCACACATACTTGCGCGTATTGATATGAAACTCGGTACACATATAGAACTCATCGAGCTGAACAACTTTTGTACTCTATGTCATGGGCTCCACGCAACAGGAAGTGAGATATTTAGGGCTGTTTAAAAAGCGCATGCTCTGGAATTTAACGTACTCCTCCCAGGAATTCCATGGGATTGTCACCAAACTCGGTCAGCATGATCTCAAGACATTGGGGACGCTAAATTGCGAGGAGATTTTTGATATCTCGAACGGTTTGGCCGTGGCAAGGCGACAAAGTTATGGCGAGAAATGAGAAACAGGAAGTGTCTAATAACTGTTGCACACATTGCCTGATTCTGATGGAACTTCACCAGTTTGTTCCTTGTATGATGCCGATTCCATAAATGTGACTATTATGAGTCAAAGTTATAGCGCCACCAACTGGCAGCAGGAAACGTGTCATTTTCAAAATGCTTTGAAATCAGCCTCTTAATTTTACTCTATTTTCTTTAAACTTCATCAAAATCATGTCAAAACACGGCCGATAAAGAATATGTAAAGGGGTCGATGATAAATCAAATGCTGTTGCCATGGCAACATGTCAAACTTTAAAATTACATTCCTGTCTTTTCGAGGCAGATAACATGCTTAGAATTTCATGAAACTCAACACACACATCAATATTAATGATAGTTAGACACTGGCAAAAGGTCATAAATGGGCGTGGAGCAGGCACTCTATAGCGCCATCTTTTGACAAAAGTTGGGGGGTTAGTTTTTCCTACAGTCACCAAACTCTGTACATATATTGTTCTCATCAATCTGGACAACTTTCTAAATCAAACTCATTAGCTAAGACCAACAGAAAGCCGGCTATTTTGATTTGAAGGTGGATTTTTTGAAAAATCAGGTAGTAAACAAATTCACACTACTCCTAAGAACAACCAGCTGTTCACACCAAACTTTTTTAACATGAAGAGAAGATTCTGAAGATGTTAAATTGCGAGCGGATTTTGGATATCTCGAACGGTGTTGACGTGGTGATTTTTTAAAGATATAGTAAAAAACATAACCCTAATTTTTTATATCTTTAAAGTGCAGCATCCAAACTCTTTAAAACTTTTTTCACACAGAGATCTAATCATTCTGAGCAAGTGCTGGAAATATAAATTTTATACAAGCTTCAATGAATTAAAGAAAATTAAAAAAATAACTCAGAAACCTGCTGTCACTCTGGTGAATGTCTCTACAGTATGTGTGTGCGTTCAGTCAGGCACAGAGAAGCTCATTATTGCAGGGGGGAGGGGTGAGAGGCAGAGAGGGTGACAGAGTAGAGAGCCATCCTACAGACCATCTTTGAACAAAAAATGCACATATGTATTTTAATTACATAAATATGTCTGATCTTTGAGAGTCTGATATTTTGAGAAAATATAAAGGGTCACTTTGTCTTTCATTGTTCGTATTTTGCAGTTGTTGTTTTTTATTTATTTTTTACTTAACTGTACCATGAACTTGTCCTATTCAGTCACGTAGCAAAAGATTTAAAAAAAAAATACAGCTTTTTAGCATGATCAATTTATCTTCATTGATAGACAATATTTACATAGTGTTATTTATTGAATATAAAATAATAATAATAAAAAATTATGACAAACTTTGACAACAAAACAAAAGTTACTGTTATCTCTTCAAAACATCTGAAAACCATAATTTTAAGATCAGTTATAAATATATATATATATTACCCCGTTAAAATACTAAACTTGATTTTTAAAGATATTTTGAAAGAATGAAGAGTTTATAGAGCACTTTATTGTGTATTGCTGTACACCCACATGAACTGTGTTCATGTTCATGTTAATTCACAGTACATAAACTTTATATGAATACTTTTTTTTAGCTTAATATTAATTAACATTAATAAATGCTATTTATTTATTGGTCATGTTAACTAATGTAGTTAATTTTAACAAATGAAACTGGATGGCAACATTTTATATTTTGTGTGTATGTGTCTGTGTGTTGATTTTAAAGTGTAACCCTTTCAATTCTGTAAACTTAAAATCCAAACTAGCAGAGGATTACTGTGAATGCATGTGCCAACTGGGCACCGTCTTCCTTATTGATTCTTAGTTATGTAGCACTTAAGAGTGATGTCTTATAACAGGAGTCACCAGCAAAGCAATATCCACACAAAAATTGTACAGATAGGTAACAATGACATTTAAGCAGAAGTGGTGGATGTAAAGGAAGCAATAATAACATTTTGCTATCATCATGAATCATGTTCTTATCATCATTTGTAGCATATTGGTTCACAGTTGGCATTTATCTGAAGTCCTTGCATTGATTGCATTTAGTTAAATCAACATTATATTTGGTCAGTCTGATCTTGAAGCCTTAGAGATGTTAAATTGTGAAGATCTTGAGTTTTCATTAAAGGGCATGTCCGTGGTGGCCTGACAAAGTTTGATGTTTCTGCATAGACATAGAAGTGGTTATAACTTAGCCTGAAAATGTCTGATCTGCCACAAAATTCACAGGTTTGGTAAGAGTCCTGGCCTGAAGACACCTAAAGACCAATTTTCAGATATTATCATAGCGCCACCTGTTGGCAGCAGGATATCACATATATTTCACTAACTCAAACATGCCAAGGTCAATCTGCACCAAACTTCATATGTTTGATAATAGTGCTGGCCTGAACACATCTACATGCCAATAATCAGTTATAGGCATTGTGCCACCAGCTGGCAGCGGCAAGTTTGGCACATTTAAGTGACTTTGACATATTTCTCCTACATTTACTGTATTAAAAGCATACTGCCCACCGTTTGCTGTTTTCCTGAAGCCACCGGTCGGCGGTGAGCCCGGGTGCGAGGGCCCGTTCATCGCTGCTCGCAGCTTTAATTATTAGGGCCCGAGCACCGATGGTGTGAGGACCCTATTGGAATTGCTCCGTTTATTATTAGGGCCCGAGCACTACAGTGCGAGGACCCTATTGGAATTGCTCCGTTTATTAGGGCCCGAGCCCAAAAGGGCGAAGGCCCTATTGTTCTTCTAAGGATTCTTATTTGTTTTTTTTTTTATTTTTATTTTTTTTCAACCGTTGGGGCACTTTTGGGGGCCTTAACATACTCAAAAACTCTTGAAAATTTGCACACACGTTGGAATCTGCCGTCGTCCGGACGCCACAGAGGCTGGGACCCGGGCGTGGTTCAGGGCATCTACAGCGCCCCCTGGAACACAGTTTGAAAACTTGATGTACTGCGCACACATACTTGCACGTACTCATATGAAACTCGGTACACATATAGAACTCATCGAGCTGAACAACTTTTGTACTCTATGTCATGGGCTCCACGCAACAGGAAGTGAGATATTTAGGGCTGTTTAAAAAGCGCATGCTCTGGAATTTAACGTACTCCTCCCAGGAATTCCATGCGATTGTCACCAAACTCGGTCAGCATTATCTCAAGGCATTGGGGACGCTAAATTGCGAGGAGATTTTTGATATCTCGAACGGTTTGGCCGTGGCAAGGCGACAAAGTTATGGCGAGAAATGAGAAACAGGAAGTGTCTAATAACTGTTGCACACATTGCCTGATTCTGATGAAACTTCACCAGTTTGTTCCTTGTATGATGCCGATTCCATAAATGTGACTATTATGAGTCAAAGTTATAGCGCCACCAACTGGCAGCAGGAAACGTGTCATTTTCAAAATGCTTTGAAATCAGCCTCTTAATTTTACTCGATTTTCTTTAAACTTCATCAAAATCATGTCAAAACACGGCCGATAAGAATATGTAAAGGGGTCGATGATAAATCAAATGCTGTTGCCATGGCAACGTGACAAACTTTAAAATTACATTCCTGTCTTTTCGAGGCAGATAACATGCTTAGAATTTCATGAAACTCAACACACACATCAATATTAATGATAGTTAGACACTGGCAAAAGGTCATAAATGGGCGTGGAGCAGGCACTCTATAGCGCCATCTTTTGACAAAAGTTGGGGGGTTAGTTTTTCCTACAGTCACCAAACTCTGTACATATATTGTTCTCATCAATCTGGACAACTTTCTAAATCAAACTCATTAGCTAAGACCAACAGAAAGCAGGCTATTTTGATTTGAAGGTGGATTTTTTGAAAAATCAGGTAGTAAACAAATTCACACTACTCCTAAGAACAACCAGCTGTTCACACCAAACTTTTTAAACATGAAGAGAAGATTCTGAAGATGTTAAATTGCGAGCGGATTTTGGATATCTCGAACGGTGTTGACGTGGTGATTTTTTAAAGATATAGTAAAAAACATAACCCTAATTTTTTATATCTTTAAAGTGCAGCATCCAAACTCTTTAAAACTTTTTTCACACAGAGATCTAATCATTCTGAGCAAGTGCTGGAAATATTAATTTTATACAAGCTTCAATGAATTAAAGAAAATTAAAAAAATAACTCAGAAACCTGCTGTCACTCTGGTGAATGTCTCTACAGTATGTGTGTGCGTTCAGTCAGGCACAGAGAAGCTCATTATTGCAGGGGGGAGGGGTGAGAGGCAGAGAGGGTGACAGAGTACAGAGCCATCCTACAGACCATCTTTGAACAAAAAATGCACATATGTATTTTAATTACATAAATATGTCTGATCTTTGAGAGTCTGATATTTTGAGAAAATATAAAGGGTCACTTAGTCTTTCATTGTTCGTATTTTGCAGTTGTTGTTTTTTATTTATTTTTTACTTAACTGTACCATGAACTTGTCCTATTCAGTCACATAGCAAAAGATTTAAAAAAATACAACTTTTTAGCATGATCAATTTATCTTCATTGATAGACAATATTTACATAGTGTTATTTATTGAATATAAAATAATAATAATACAAAATTATGACAAACTTTGACAACAAAACAAACGTTACTGTTATCTCTTCAAAACATCTGAAAACCATAATTTTAAGATCAGTTATAAATATATATATATCACCCCGTTAAAACACTCAACTTGATTTTTAAAGATATTTTAAAGAATGAAGAGTTTATAGAGCACTTTATTGTGTATTGCTGTACACCCACATGAACTGTGTTCATGTTCATGTTAATTCACAGTACATAAACTTTCTATGAATACTTTTTTTAGCTTAATATTAATTAACATTAATAAATGCTATTTATTTATTGGTCATGTTAACTAATATAGTTAATTTTAACAAATGAAACTGGATGGCAACATTTTATATTTTGTGTGTATGTGTCTGTGTGTTGATTTTAAAGTGTAACCCTTTCAATTCTGTAAACTTAAAATCCAAACTAGCAGAGGATTGCTGTGAATGCATGTGCCAACTGGGCACCGTCTTCCTTATTGATTCTTAGTTATGTAGCACTTAAGAGTGATGTCTTATAACAGGAGTCACCAGCAAAGCAATATCCACACAAAAATTGTACAGATAGGTAACAATGACATTTAAGCAGAAGTGGTGGATGTAAAGGAAGCAATAATAACATTTTGCTATCATCATGAATCATGTTCTTATCATCATTTGTAGCATACTGGTTCACAGTTGGCATTTATCTGAAGTCCTTGCATTGATTGCATTTAGTTAAATCAACATTATATTTGGTCAGTCTGATCTTGAAGCCTTAGAGATGTTAAATTGTGAAGATCTTGAGTTTTCATTTAAGGGCATGTCCGTGGTGGCCTGACAAAGTTTGATGTTTCTGCATAGACATAGAAGTGGTTATAACTTAGCCTGAAAATGTCTGATCTGCCACAAAATTCACAGGTTTGGTAAGAGTCCTGGCCTGAAGACACCTAAAGACCAATATTCAGATATTATCATAGCGCCACCTGTTGGCAGCAGGATATCTCATATATTTCACTAACTCAAACATACCAAGGTCAATCTGCACCAAACTTCATATGTTTGATAATAGTGCTGGCCTGAACACATCTACATGCCAATAATCAGTTATAGGCATAGCGCCACCAGCTGGCAGCGGCAAGTTTGGCACATTTAAGTGACTTTGACATATTTCTCCTACATTTACTGTATTAAAAGCATACTGCCCACCGTTTGCTGTTTTCCTGAAGCCACCGGTCGGCGGTGAGCCCGGGTGCGAGGGCCCGTTCATCGCTGCTCGCAGCTTTAATTAGGGCCCGAGCACCGATGGTGTGAGGACCCTATTGGATCTGCTCCGTTTCTTATTAGGGCCCGAGCACCGATGGTGTGAGGACCCTATTGGATCTGCTCCGTTTCTTATTATTATTCTTCTTCTCTGGAATGAATCGCATTTTTGAGGGCCTAAACATACCCGAAAACTCATGAAACTTTGCACACACATCAAACCTGGCGAAAATGTACGTCTGATATGGGGTTTAGAGATGGGTGTGGCAAAATGGCTCGATAGCGCCACCTTTACACGTTCCGCGGTGTGCGCTTTCAGTTGTGATTCACGTACATGCACGAAAATCGGTACACACATGTAACTCAACAATACCTACAAAAAAGCCTCTTGGAGCAAAATTTGACACCCAACAGGAAGTCAGTTATTTTTTATTTTCTCAGCAAATTTTGTGTCATTTTTGCCATTTTCAGGCGTCATACTTGAACGAACTCCTCCTAGAGATTTATTCGGATCAACGCCAAATTTGGTGAGTCTAATCTAAAGCCCTTTGTGACGTTAAATTGCGAAGATCTAGAGTTTTCATCGGAGGGCGTGTCCGTGGCGGCCTGGCAAATTTCGATGCTTCGCCATGAAAAAGAAAGTTGTTATAACTCAGGCATAAAATGTCCGATCTGCCCCAAACTTCACATGTGTGATAACACTCCTGACCTGATGACATCTATATGTCCATATTCAGTTATAGTCATAGCGCCACCTGCTGGCAACAGGAAGTGTCATGCTGTACTCTGCAACAAACTCCTCCTAGAGATTTATACAGATCAACACCAAAATCGGTCAGTCTAATATAAAGGCTTTAGTGATGTTTAATTGCGAAGATCTTGAGTTTTCGTTGAAGGGCGTGTCCGTGGCGGCCTGACAAATTTCGAGGTCTCGCCATGGATATAAAACTTGTTATAACTCAGCCATAAAATGTCCGATTTGCCTCAAACTTCACATATTCGATAAGAGTCCTGGCCTGAACAAATCTGAAGGCCAATATTCAATTATAATCACAGCGCCACCTGTTGGTTACAGGAAATGACTTGTAGCAAACTCCTCCTAGAGATTTAATGATATCAACTATATATTTGCTCAGTCTGATCTAGAGGCCTTAGAGATGTTAAATTGTGAAGATCTTGAGTTTTCGTTAAAGGGCGTGTCCGTGGCGGCGTCACAAAGTTTGATGTTTCGCCATGGACATAGAAGTTGTTATAACTCAGCCATAAAATGTCCGATCTGCCTCAAACTTCACAGGTTTTGTAAGAGTCCTGGCCTGAAGACACCTAAAGGCCAATATTCAGATATTATCATAGCGCCACCTGTTGGGAGCAGGATATATCATATCTTTCACTAACTCAAACATACCAAGGTCAATCTGCACCAAACTTCATATGTTTGATGAAAGTGCCAGCCTGAACACATCTACATGCCAATAATCAGTTATAGGCATAGCGCCACCAGCTGGCAGCAGGAAATTTGGCACATTTAAGTGACTTTGACATAATTTTTCCTATTTTTTCTGGATTAAAAGCATACTGCCCACCATTAGCTGTGTTCCAAAAGCCACCGGTCGGCGGTGAGCCCGTGTGCGAGGGCCCGTTCATCGCTGCTTGCAGCTTTAATTATTTATTATTATTAGGGCCCGAGCACCGATGGTGTGAGGACCCTATTGGATCTGCTCCGTTTATTATTATTATTATTATTATTATTATTAGGGCCCGAGCCCAAAAGGGCGAAGGCCCTATTGTTCTTCTAAGGATTCTTATTTGTTTTTTTTTTTTTTTTTTTTTTTTTTTTTTTTTTTTCAACCGTTGGGGCACTTTTGGGGGCCTTAACATACTCAAAAACTCTTGAAAATTTGCACACACGTTGGAATCTGCCGTCGTCCGGACGCCACAGAGGCTGGGACCCGGGCGTGGTTCAGGGCCTCTACAGCGCCCCCTGGAACACAGTTTGAAAACTTGATGTACTGCGCACACATACTTGCGCGTATTGATATGAAACTCGGTACACATATAGAACTCATCGAGCTGAACAACTTTTGTACTCTATGTCATGGGCTCCACGCAACAGGAAGTGAGATATTTAGGGCTGTTTAAAAAGCGCATGCTCTGGAATTTAACGTACTCCTCCCAGGAATTCCATGGGATTGTCACCAAACTCGGTCAGCATGATCTCAAGACATTGGGGATGCTAAATTGCGAGGAGATTTTTGATATCTCGAACGGTTTGGCCGTGGCAAGGCGACAAAGTTATGGCGAGAAATGAGAAACAGGAAGTGTCTAATAACTGTTGACCACATTGCCTGATTCTGATGAAACTTCACCAGTTTGTTCGTTGTATGATGCCGATTCCATAAATGTGACTATTATGAGTCAAAGTTATAGCGCCACCAACTGGCAGCAGGAAACGTGTCATTTTCAAAATTCTTTGAAATCAGCCTCTTAATTTTACTCGATTTTCTTTAAACTTCATCAAAATCATGTCAAAACACGGCCGATAAGAATATGTAAAGGGGTCGATGATAAATCAAATGCTGTTGCCATGGCAACGTGTCAAACTTTAAAATTACATTCCTGTCTTTTTGAGGCAGATAACATGCTTAGAATTTCATGAAACTCAACACACACATCAATATTAATGATAGTTAGACACTGGCAAAAGGTCATAAATGGGCGTGGAGCAGGCACTCTATAGCGCCATCTTTTGACAAAAGTTGGGGGGTTAGTTTTTCCTACAGTCACCAAACTCTGTACTTATATTGTTCTCATCAATCTGGACAACTTTCTAAATCAAACTCATTAGCTAAGACCAACAGAAAGCCGGCTATTTTGATTTGAAGGTGGATTTTTTTGAAAAATCAGGTAGTAAACAAATTCACACTACTCCTAAGAACAACCAGCTGTTCACACCAAACTTTTTTAACATGAAGAGAAGATTCTGAAGATGTTAAATTGCGAGCGGATTTTGGATATCTCGAACGGTGTTGACGTGGTGATTTTTTAAAGATGTAGTAAAAAACATAACCCTAATTTTTTATATCTTTAAAGTGCAGCATCCAAACTCTTTAAAACTTTTTTCACACAGAGATCTAATCATTCTGAGCAAGTGCCGGAAATATAAATTTTATACAAGCTTCAATGAATTAAAGAAAATTAAAAAAATAACTCAGAAACCTGCTGTCACTCTGGTGAATGTCTCTACAGTATGTGTGTGCATTCAGTCAGGCACAGAGAAGCTCATTATTGCAGGGGGGAGGGGTGAGAGGCAGAGAGGGTGACAGAGTAGAGAGCCATCCTACAGACCATCTTTGAACAAAAAATGCATGTACTGTATGTAGTGTAATTACATAAATATGTCTGATCTTTGAGAGTCTGATATTTTGAGAAAATATAAAGGGTCACTAAGTCTTTCATTGTTCGTATTTTGCAGTTGTTGTTTTTTATTTATTTTTTACTTAACTGTACCATGAACTTGTCCTATTCAGTCACATAGCAAAAGATTTTAAAAAATACAACTTTTTAGCATGATCAATTTATCTTCATTGATAGACAATATTTACATAGTGTTATTTATTGAATATAAAATAATAATAATAAAAAATTAAGACAAACTTTGACAACAAAACAAACGTTACTGTTATCTCTTCAAAACATCTGAAAACCATAATTTTAAGATCAGTTATATATATGTATCACCCCGTTAAAATACTCAACTTGATTTTTAAAGATATTTTGAAAGAATGAAGCGTTTATAGAGCACTTTATTGTGTATTGCTGTACACCCACATGAACTGTGTTCATGTTCATGTTAATTCACAGTACATAAACTTTATATGAATACTTTTTTTAGCTTAATATTAATTAACATTAATAAATGCTATTTATTTATTGGTCATGTTAACTAATATAGTTAATTTAAAAAAAAAAAAAGAAACTGGATGGCAACATTTTATATTTTGTGTGTATGTGTCTGTGTGTTGATTTTAAAGTGTAACCCTTTCAATTCTGTAAACTTAAAATCCAAACTAGCAGAGGGTTACTGTGAATGCATGTGCCAACTGGGCACCGTCTTCCTTATTGATTCTTAGTTATGTAGCACTTAAAAGTGATGTCTTATAACAGGAGTCACCAGCAAAGCAATATCCACACAAAAATTGTACAGATAGGTAACAATGACATTTAAGCAGAAGTGGTGGATGTAAAGGAAGCAATAATAACATTTTGCTATCATCATGAATCATGTTCTTATCATCTTCATCAGAAAATAGGGAATTTGTAGCATACTGGTTCACAGTTGGCATTTATCTGAAGTCCTTGCATTGATTGCATTTAGTTAAATCAACATTATATTTGGTCAGTCTGATCTTGAGGCCTTAGAGATGTTAAATTGTGAAGATCTTGAGTTTTCATTAAAGGGCATGTCCGTGGTGGCCTGACAAAGTTTGATGTTTCTGCATAGACATAGAAGTGGTTATAACTTAGCCTGAAAATGTCTGATCTGCCACAAAATTCACAGGTTTGGTAAGAGTCCTGGCCTGAAGACACCTAAAGACCAATATTCAGATATTATCATAGCGCCACCTGTTGGCAGCAGGATATCTCATATATTTCACTAACTCAAACATACCAAGGTCAATCTGCACCAAACTTCATATGTTTGATAATAGTGCTGGCCTGAACACATCTACATGCCAATAATCAGTTATAGGCATTGTGCCACCAGCTGGCAGCGGCAAGTTTGGCACATTTAAGTGACTTTGACATATTTCTCCTACATTTACTGTATTAAAAGCATACTGCCCACCGTTTGCTGTTTTCCTGAAGCCACCGGTCGGCGGTGAGCCCGGGTGCGAGGGCCCGTTCATCGCTGCTCGCAGCTTTAATTAGGGCCCGAGCACCGATGGTGTGAGGACCCTATTGGATCTGCTTAGTTTATTATTATTATTATTAGGGCCCGAGCACTACAGTGCGAGGACCCTATTGGAATTGCTCCGTTTATTATTATTCTTCTTCTTCTCCAAAATGAAAAGTCTTTTTGAGGGCCTAAACATGCCCGAAAACTCACGAAACTTTGCACACGCATCAGACCTGGTGAAAATTTACATCTGATATGGTTTTCAAAAGTGGGTGTGGCAAAATGGCTCGATAGCGCCACCTATAAAATTTCAACGGAGTGCGCCTCGAGCTACGTTTCACGTACATGTACGAAACTCGGTACACATATGTAACACACCAATACCTACAAAAAAGTCTCCTGGTGCAACATCCGAAACCCAACAGGAAGTCCGTTATATTGAATTTCCTGTACGATTTTTGTGCAGTTTTTGCCATTTTCAGGCCTCGTACTTTAACGAACTCCTCCTACAGTTTTTATCTGATCATCTTCAAATTTGCTGAGTGTCTTTAGAGAAGCTTTAGAGTTTTCGTCGATGGGCGTGTCCGTGGCGGCCTGACAAACTTTGATGTTTCGCCATGAAAAAGGAAGTTGCTATAACTCAGGCATACGATGTCCGATCTGCCTCAAACTTCACATGTTTGATGACAGTCTGGTCCTGAACACATGTCAGTGCCCAAATTCAGTTATAGTCATAGCGCCACCTGCTGACAACAGGAAATGACATGTTTAACACTGTTACGGACTCCTAGAAACATATTGAAAAGCGTTAACAAGTCTTAAATAGGCTAGCAACATGCTACAAACATGCTAAAACATGCTAGCAACACTTAGCTAAGAGCTAAAGCATGCTATTAATACAAATACAAAAGGAAATTGCTGTAACTCATGTATATAATGTTGAATCTGACCCAAACTTAATATTCAACATGCTACAAAAATAATAAAGCATGCTAGCAACACTTAGCTAATATGCTAAAGCATGCTAATAATACAATGAAACAGGAAGTTACTCTAACTCAGGCATACAATGTCCAATCAGCCCCAAACTTAACATGTTTGATAAGAATCCTGGCCTAAACACACGCCCATGCCCGTATTCAGTTATAGTCATAGCGCCACCAGCTGGTAACAGGAAGCCACATGTTTAATACTGTTGTGGATGCCTAGCAACATTTAAAAAAAATCAACAACTGTTAAACAGGGTAGCAACATGCTAGAAACATGCTATAACATGTTAGCAACATTTAGCTAAGTGCTAAAGCATACTCTTAATGCAATGAAACAGGAAGTTACTGTAACTCAGGCATGCAATGTCCAATCAGCCCCAAACTTCACATGTTTGATAACAGTCCTGGCCTGAAGATATCTACATGCCAATATTCAGTTATAGTTATAGCGCCACCTACTGTCAACAGGAAGTGACATGTTTAACACTGTGACACACTATTAGCAACACACTAAAAAAGCCATTGAGTGCTAAACTAGTTTAAAACGTACTCAAACATGCTAGCAACACTTACTTAGTGCTAAAGCATGTTGTTAAAGACATAAAACAGGAAGTTACTGTAACTCAGACATGCAATGTCCAATCAGCCCCAAACTTCACGTTTGATAAGAGTCCTGGCCTGAAGATATATACATGCCCATATTCAGTTATAGTCACAGCGCCACCTGCTGACAACAGGAAGTGACGTTTAATGGTGTTACGGACTCCTAGCAACATAATAAAAAGCGTCAGCAAGTTTTAAATAGGCTAGCATCATGCTAGAATCATGTTAAAACATGCTAGCAACACTTAGCTGAGAGCTAAAGCATGATACTAATACAAAGAAAAATAAGTGTAACTCATGCATACAATGTCCAATCTGACCCAAGCTTAATATGTTTGATAAGAGTCCTGGTCTGAACACAAGCCCATGCCCATATTCAGTTATAGTGATAGTGCCACCTGCTGGCAACAGGAAGTCACATGTTTAATACTGTTGTGGATGCCAAGCAACATTTTAAAAATATCAACAAGTGTTAAATAGGGTAGCAACATGCTAGAAACATGTTAGCAACATTTAGCTAAGTGCTAAAGCATACTCTTAATGCAATGAAACAGGAAGTTACTGTAACTCAGGCATGCAATGTCCAATCAGCCCCAAACTTAATATGTTTGATAAGAGTCTTGGCCTGAATACATTTACATGCCAATATTTAGTTATAGTCATAGCGCCACCAGCTGGCAACAGCAAATTACTTGTTTTACACTAACTTAAGCATGCAATGTACAATTTGCACCAAACTTGACATGTTTGCCAATAGGCCTGGCTTGAAGACATCTAAAAGCCAATATTTTGTAATAGCGCCACCTGTTGGCAGCAGGATATGTCATGACTTACACTCAAGCATGCCATGTTCAAGCTTCACCAAACTTCATATGTTTGATAAAAGCACTGGCCTGAACACATCTGCATGCCAATATTCAGTTATAGGCATAGCGCCACCAGCTGGCAGAAGGAAGATTGGCACATATCAATGACTTTGATATATTCCTCCTACATTTTCTGAGTTAATAGCATAGTGCCCACCATTCGCCACCGATCGGCGGTGAGCCCGAGTGCGAGGGCCCTACCATCGCTGCTTGCAGCTTTAATTAGGGCCCGAGCACCGATGGTGTGAGGACCCTATTGGATCTGCTTCGTTTATTAGGGCCCGAGCACCGATGGTGTGAGGACCCTATTGGATCTGCTTCGTTTATTATTATTATTATTATTATTATTCTTCTCCAAAATGAATCGCATTTTTGAGGGCTTAGACATACCCGAAAACTCATGAAACTTCGCACACACATCAGACCTGGCGAAAATTTACGTCTGATATGGGTTGCAGAAGTGGGTGTGGCAAAATGGCTCGATAGCGCCACCTTTACACGTTCCGCGGTGTGCGCTTTCAGTTGTGATTCACGTACATGCACGAAAATCGGTACACACATGTAGCTCACCAATACCTACAAAAAAGCCTCTTGGAGCAAAATTTGGCACCCAACAGGAAGTCGGTTATTTTTAATTTTCTTAGCAAAATTTGTGTAATTTTTGCCATTTTCAGGCGTCATACTTGAACGAACTCCTCCTAGAGATTTATTCGGATCAACGGCAAATTTGGTGAGTCTAATCTAAAGCCCTTTGTGACGTTAAATTGCGAAGATCTAGAGTTTTCATCGGAGGGCGTGTCCGTGGCGGCCTGGCAAATTTCGATGCTTCGCCATGAAAAAGGAAGTTGCTATAACTCAGGCATAAAATGCCCGATCTGCCCCAAACTTCACATGTGTGATAACACTCCTGACCTGATGACATCTACATGCCCATATTCAGTTTTACTCATAGCGCCACCTGCTGGCACCAGGAAGTGTCATGCTGTACTCTGCAACAAACTCCTCCAAAAGATTTAATCAGATCAACACCAAAATCGGTCAGTCTAATAAAAAGGCTTTAACGATGTTAAATTGTGAAGATCTTGAGTTTTCGTTGAAGGGTGTGTCCGTGGCGGCCTGGCAAATTTCGTGGTCTCGCCATGGATATAAAACTTGTTATAACTCAGCCATAAAATGTCCGATTTGCCTCAAACTTCACATGTTCGATAAGAGTCCTGGCCTGAACACATCTGAAGGCCAATATTCTATTATAATCACAGCGCCACCTGTTGGCAATAGGAAATTACTTGTAGCAAACTCCTCCTAGAGATTTAATGATATCAACATTATCTTCAGTCAGTCTGATCTAGAGGTCTTAGAGATGTTAAATTGCGAAGAACTTGAGTTTTCGTTAAAGGGCGTGTCCGTGGCGGCGTCACAAAGTTTGATGTTTCGCCATGGACATAGAAGTTGTTATAACTCAGCCATAAAATGTCCGATCTGCCTCAAACTTCACAGGTTTTGTAAGAGTCCTGGCCTGAAGACACCTAAAGGCCAATATTCAGATATTATCATAGCGCCACCTGTTGGCAGCAGGATATATCATATATTTCACTAACTCAAACATACCAAGGTCAATCTGCACCAAACTTTATATGTTTGATGAAAGTGCCAGCCTGAACACATCTACATGCCAATAATCAGTTATAGGCATAGCGCCACCAGCTGGAAGCAGGAAATTTGGCACATTTAAGTGACTTTGACATATTTCTCCTATTTTTACTGTATTAAAAGCATACTACCCACCATTTGCTGTGTTCCTAAAGCCACCGGTTGGCGGTGAGCCCGTGTGCGAGGGCCCGTTCATCGCTGCTTGCAGCTTTAATTATTATTATTATTATTATTATTATTCTTCTCCAAAATGAATCGCATTTTTGAGGGCTTAGACATACCCGAAAACTCATGAAACTTCGCACACACATCAGACCTGGCGAAAATTTACGTCTGATATGGGTTGCAGAAGTGGGTGTGGCAAAATGGCTCGATAGCGCCACCTTTACACGTTCCGCGGTGTGCGCTTTCAGTTGTGATTCACGTACATGCACGAAAATCGGTACACACATCTAGCTCACCAATACCTACAAAAAAGCCTCTTGGAGCAAAATTTGACACCCAACAGGAAGTCGGTTATTTTTAATTTTCTTAGCAAAATTTGTGTAATTTTTGCCATTTTCAGGCGTCATACTTGAACGAACTCCTCCTAGAGATTTATTCGGATCAACGGCAAATTTGGTGAGTCTAATCTAAAGCCCTTTGTGACGTTAAATTGCGAAGATCTAGAGTTTTCATCGGAGGGCGTGTCCGTGGCGGCCTGGCAAATTTCGATGCTTCGCCATGAAAAAGGAAGTTGCTATAACTCAGGCATAAAATGCCCGATCTGCCCCAAACTTCACATGTGTGATAACACTCCTGACCTGATGACATCTACATGCCCATATTCAGTTTTACTCATAGCGCCACCTGCTGGCACCAGGAAGTGTCATGCTGTACTCTGCAACAAACTCCTCCAAAAGATTTAATCAGATCAACACCAAAATCTGTCAGTCTAATATAAAGGCCTTAATGATGTTAAATTGCGAAGATCTTGAGTTTTCGTTGAAGGGCGTGTCCGTGGCGACCTGGCAAATTTCGTGGTCTCGCCATGGATATAAAACTTGTTATAACTCAGCCATAAAATGTCCGATTTGCCTCAAACTTCACATGTTCGATAAGAGTCCTGGCCTGAACCAATCTGAAGGCCTATATTCTATTATAATCACAGCGCCATCTGTTGGCAATAGGAAATGACTTGTACCAAACTCCTCCTAGAGATTTAATGATATCAACATTATATTTGGTCAGTCTGATCTCGAGGCCTTAGAGATGTTAAATTGTGAAGATCTTGAGTTTTCGTTAAAGGGCGTGTCCGTGGCGGCCTGACAAAGTTTGATGTTTCGCCATGGACATAAAAGTTGTTATAACTCAGCCATAAAATGTCCGATCTGCCTCAAACTTCACATGTTTGGTAAGAGTCCTGGCCTGAAGACATCTAAAGGCCAATATACAGATATTATTATAGCGCCACCTATTGGCAGCAGGATATATCATATCTTGCACTAACTCACACATACCAAGGTCAATCTGCACCAAACTTCATATGTTTGATCAAAGTGCTGGCCTGAACACATCTACATGCCAATAATCAGTTATAGGCATAGCGCCACCAGCTGGCAGCAGGAAGTTTGGCACATTTAAGTGACTTTGATCTATTTTTCCTACATTTACTGTATTAAAAGCATACTGCCCACCGTTTGCTGTGTTCCTAAAGCCACTGGTCGGCGGTGAGCCCGTGTGCGAGGGCCCGTTCATCGCTGCTTGCAGCTTTAATTATTATTATTATTCTTCTCCAAAATGAATCGCATTTTTGAGGGCTTAGACATACCCGAAAACTCATGAAACTTCGCACACACATCAGACCTGGCGAAAATTTACGTCTGATATGGGTTGCAGAAGTGGGTGTGGCAAAATGGCTCGACAGCGCCACCTTTACACGTTCCGCGGTGTGCGCATTCAGCTGTGATTCACGTACATGCACGAAAATCGGTACACACATGTAACACACCAATACCTACAAAAAAGCCTCTTGGAGCAAAATTTGACACCCAACAGGAAGTCGGTTATTTTTAATTTTCTCAGCAAATTTTGTGTCATTTTTGCCATTTTCAGGCCTCGTACTTGAACGAACTCCTCCTAGAGATTTATTCGGATCAACGCCAAATTTTCAGAGTCTAATCTAAAGCCCTTTGTGACGCTAAATTGTGAAGATCTAGAGTTTTCATTGGAGGGCGTGTCCGTGGCGGCCTCGCAAATTTCGATGTTTCGCCATGAAAAAGGAAGTTGCTATAACTTAGGCATAAAATGTCCAATCTGTCCCAAACTTCACATGTGTGATAACACTCCTGACCTGATGACATCTACATATCCATATTCAGTTATAGTCATAGCGCCACCTGCAGGCAACAGGAAGTGTCATGCTGTACTCTACAACCAACTCCTCCTAGAGATTTATACAGATCAACACCAAAATCGGTCAGTCTAATATAAAGGCCTTAGTGATGTTAAATTGTGAAGATCTTGAGTTTTCGTTAAAGGGCGTGTCCGTGGCGGCCTGACAAATTTCGAGGTCTCGCCATGGATATAAAACTTGTTATAACTCAGCCATAAAATGTCCGATTTGCCTCAAACTTCACATGATCGATTAAAGTCCTGGCCTGAACACATCTGAAGGCCAATATTCTATTATAATCACAGCGCCACCTGTTGGCAACAGGAAATGACTTGTATAAAACTCCTCCTAGAGATTTAATGATATCAACATTATATTTGGTCAGTCTGATCTAGAGGTCTTAGAAATGTTAAATTGCGAAGATCTTGAGTTTTCGTTAAAGGGCGTGTCTGTGGCGGCGTGACAAAGTTTGATGTTTCGCCATGGACATAGAAGTTGTTATAACTCAGCCATAAAATGTCCGATCTGCCTCAAACTTCACAGGTTTGGTAAGAGTCCTGGCCTGAAGACACCTAAAGGCCAATATTCAGATATTATCATAGCGCCACCTGTTGGCATCAGGATATATCATATCTTTCACTAACTCAAACATACCAAGGTCAATCTGCACCAAACTTCATATGTTTGATGAACGTGCCAGCCTGAACACATCTACATGCCAATAATCAGTTATAGGCATAGCGCCACCAGCTGGCAGCAGGGAATTTGGCACATTTAAGTGACTTTGACATATTTCTCATATTTTTACTGTATTAAAAGCATACTACCCTCCATTTGCTGTGTTCCTAAAGCCACCGGTCGGCGGTGAGCCCGTGTGCGAGGGCCCGTTCATCGCTGCTTGCAGCTTTAATTATTATTATTATTATTCTTCTCCAAAATGAATCGCATTTTTGAGGACTTAGACATACCCGAAAACTCATGAAATTTCGCACACACATCAGACCTGGCGAAAATTTACGTCTGATATGGGTTGCAGAAGTGGTTGTGGCAAAATGGCTCGACAGCGCCACCTTTACACGTTCTGCGGTGTGCGCATTCAGCTGTGATTCACGTACATGCCCGAAAATCGGTACACACATGTAACACACCAATACCTACAAAAAAGCCTCTTGGAGCTAAATTTGACACCCAACAGGAAGTCGGTTATTTTTAATTTTCTCAACAAATTTTGTGTCATTTTTGCCATTTTCAGGCCTCGTATCTGAACGAACTCCTCCTAGAGATTTATTCGGATAAACGCCAAATTTGCTGAGTCTAATCTAAAGCCCTTTATGACGTTAAATTGTGAAGTTCTAGAGTTTTCATCGGAGGGCGTGTCCGTGGCGGCCTGGCAAATTTCGATGTTTCGCCATGAAAAAGGAAGTTGCTATAACTCAGGCATACAATGTCCGATCTGTCCCAAACTTCACATGTGTGATAACACTCTTGACCTGATGACATCTACATGCCCATATTCAGTTATAGTCATAGCGCCACCTGCTGGCAACAGGAAGTGTCATGTTGTACTCTACAACAAACTCCTCCTAGAGATTTATACACATCAACACCAAAATCGGTCAGTCTAATATAAAGGCCTTAATGATGTTACATTGTGAAGATCTTGAGTTTTCGTTGAAGGGCGTGTCCGTGGTGGCCTAACAAATTTCGAGGTCTCGCCATGGATATAAAACTTGTTATAACTCAGTCATAAAATGTCCGATTTGCCTCAAACTTCACATGTTTGATAAGAGTCCTGGCCTGAAAACATCTGAAGGCCAATATTCTATTATAATCACAGCGCCACCTGTTGGCAACAGGAAATGACTTGTAGCAAACTCCTCCTAGAGATTTAATGATATCAACATTATATTTGGTCAGTCTGATCTAGAGGCCTTAGAGATGTTAAATTGCGAAGATCTTGAGTTTTCGTTATAGGGCGTGTCTGTGGCGGCGTGACAAAGTTTGATGTTTCGCCATGGACATAGAAGTTGTTATAACTCAGCCATAAAATGTCCGATCTGCCTCAAACTTCACAGGTTTGGTAAGAGTCCTGGCCTGAAGATACCTAAAGGCCAATATTCAGATATTATCATAGCGCCACCTGTTGGCAGCAGGATATATCATATCTTTCACTAACTCAAACATACCAAGGCCAATCTGCACCAAACTTCATATGTTTGATAAAAGTGCTGGCCTGAACACATCTAAATGCCAATAATCAGTAATAGGCATAGCGCCACCAGCTGGCAGCAGGAAATTTGGCACTTTTAATTGACTTTGACATATTTCTCCTATTTTTACTGTATTAAAAGCATACTGCCCACCATTAGCTGTGTTCCTAAAGCCACCGGTCGGCGGTGAGCCCGTGTGCGAGGGCCCGTTCATCGCTGCTTGCAGCTTTAATTAGGGCCCGAGCACTACAGTGCGAGGACCCTATTGGAATTGCTCCGTTTATTATTCTTCTTCTTCTTCTTCTTCTTCTTCTCCAAAATGAAAAGTCTTTTTGAGGGCCTAAACATGCCCGAAAACTCACAAAACTTTGCACACGCATCAGACCTGGCGAAAATTTACATCTGATATGGTTTTCAAAAGTGGGTGTGGCAAAATGCCTCGATAGCGCCACCTATAAAATTTCAACGGAGTGCCCCTCGAGCTACGTTTCACGTACATGTACGAAACTCGGTACACATATGTAACACACCAATACCTACAAAAAAGTCTCCTGGTGCAACATCCGAAACCCAACAGGAAGTCCGTTATATTGAATTTCCTGTATGATTTTTGTGCAGTTTTTGCCATTTTCAGGCCTCATACTTTAACGAACTCCTCCTACAGTTTTTATCCGATCATCTTCAAATTTGCTGAGTGTCATCATAAGGCCTTTGCGATGTTAAATTGCGAAGCTTTAGAGTTTTCGTCGAAGGGCGTGTCCGTGGCGGCCGGACAAACTTTGATGTTTCGCCATGAAAAAGGAAGTTGCTATAACTCAGGCATACGATGTCCGATCTGCCTCAAACTTCACATGTTTGATGACAGTCCGGTACTGAACACACGTCAGTGCCCATATTCAGTTATAGTCATAGCGCCACCTGCTGACAACAGGAAATGACATGTTTAACACTGTTACGGACTCCTAGAAACATATTGAAAAGCGTTAACAAGTCTTAAATAGGCTAGCAACATGCTACAAACATGCTAAAACATGCTAGCAACACTTAGCTAAGAGCTAAAGCATGCTATTAATACAAATACAAAAGGAAATTGCTGTAACTCATGTATATAATGTTGAATCTGACCCAAACTTAATATTCAACATGCTACAAAAATAATAAAGCATGCTAGCAATACTTAGCTAATATGTTAAAGCATGCTAATAATACAATGAAACAGGAAGTTACTCTAACTCAGGCATACAATGTCCAATCAGCCCCAAACTTAACATGTTTGATAAGAATCCTGGCCTAAACACACGCCAATGCCCGTATTCAGTTATAGTCATAGCGCCACCAGCTGGTAACAGGAAGCCACAAGTTTAATACTGTTGTGGATGCCTAGCAACATTTTAAAAAAATTCAACAACTGTTCAAAAGGGTAGCAACATGCTAGAAACATGCTATAACATGTTAGCAACATTTAGCTAAGTGCTAAAGCATACTCTTAATGCAATGAAACAGGAAGTTACTCTAACTCAGGCATGCAATGTCCAATCAGCCCCAAACTTCACATGTTTGATAACAGTCCTGACCTGAAGATATCTACATGCCAATATTCAGTTATAGTCATAGCGCCACCTACTGTCAACAGGAAGTGACATGTTTAACACTGTGACACATTATTAGCAACACACTAAAAAAAGCCATTGAGTGCTAAACTAGTTTAAAACGTACCCAAACATGCTAGCAGCACTTACTTAGTGCTAAAGCATGTTGTTAAAGACATAAAACAGGAAGTTACTGTAACTCAGACATGCAATGTCCAATCAGCCCCAAACTTCACGTTTGATAAGAGTCCTGGCCTGAAGATATATACATGCCCATATTCAGTTATAGTCACAGCGCCACCTGCTGACAACAGGAAGTGACGTTTAATGGTGTTACGGACTCCTAGCAACGTAATAAAAAGCGTCAGCAAGTTTTAAATAGGCTAGCATCATGCTAGAATCATGTTAAAACACGCTAGCAACACTTAGCTGAGAGCTAAAGCATGATATTAATACAAAGAAAAATAAGTGTAACTCATGCATACAATGTCCAATCTGACCCAAGCTTAATATGTTTGATAAGAGTCCTGGTCTGAACACAAGCCCATGCCCATATTCAGTTATAGTGATAGTGCCACCTGCTGGCAACAGGAAGTCACATGTTTAATACTGTTGTGGATGCCCAGCAACATTTTAAAAATATCAACAAGTGTTAAATAGGGTAGCAACATGCTAGAAACATGTTAGCAACATTTAGCTAAGTGCTAAAGCATACTCTTAATGCAATGAAACAGGAAGTTACTGTAACTCAGGCATGCAATGTCCAATCAGCCCCAAACTTAATATGTTTGAGAAGAGTCTTGGCCTGAATACATTTACATGCCAATATTTAGTTATAGTCATAGCGCCACCAGCTGGCAACAGCACATTACTTGTTTTACACTAACTTAAGCATGCAATGTACAATTTGCACCAAACTTGACATGTTTGCCAATAGTCCTGGCCTGAAGACATCTAAAAGCCAATATTTTGTAATAGCGCCACCTGTTGGCAGCAGGATATGTCATGACTTACACTCAAGCATGCCATGTTCAAGCTTCACCAAACTTCATATGTTTGATAAAAGCACTGGCCTAAACACATCTGCATGCCAATATTCAGTTATAGGCATAGCGCCACCAGCTGGCAGAAGGAAGATTGGCACATATCAATGACTTTGACTTATTCCTCCTACATTTTCTGTGTTAATAGCATAGTGGCAACCATTCGCCACCGATCGGCGGTGAGCCCGAGTGCGAGGGCCCTACCATCGCTGCTTGCAGCTTTAATTAGGGCCCGAGCCCAAAAGGGCGAAGGCCCTATTGTTCTTCTAAGGATTCTTATTTGTTTTTTTTTTTATTTTTTTTCAACCGTTGGGGCACTTTTGGGGGCCTTAACATACTCAAAAACTCTTGAAAATTTGCACACACGTCGGAATCTGCCGTCGTCCGGACGCCACAGAGGCTGGGACCCGGGCGTGGTTCAGGGCCTCTACAGCGCCCCCTGGAACACAGTTTGAAAACTTGATGTACTGCGCACACATACTTGCGCGTATTGATATGAAACTCGGTACACATATAGAACTCATCGAGCTGAACAACTTTTGTACTCTATGTCATGGGCTCCACGCAACAGGAAGTGAGATATTTAGGGCTGTTTAAAAAGCGCATGCTCTGGAATTTAACGTACTCCTCCCAGGAATTCCATGGGATTGTCACCAAACTCGGTCAGCATGATCTCAAGACATTGGGGACGCTAAATTGCGAGGAGATTTTTGATATCTCGAACGGTTTGGCCGTGGCAAGGCGACAAAGTTATGGCGAGAAATGAGAAACAGGAAGTGTCTAATAACTGTTGGACACATTGCCTGATTCTGATGAAACTTCACCAGTTTGTTCGTTGTATGATGCCGATTCCATAAATGTGACTATTATGAGTCAAAGTTATAGCGCCACCAACTGGCAGCAGGAAACGTGTCATTTTCAAAATGCTTTGAAATCAGCCTCTTAATTTTACTCGATTTTCTTTAAACTTCATCAAAATCATGTCAAAACACGGCCGATAAGAATATGTAAAGGGGTCGATGATAAATCAAATGCTGTTGCCATGGCAACGTGTCAAACTTTAAAATTAGATTCCTGTCTTTTCGAGGCAGATAACATGCTTAGAATTTCATGAAACTCAACACACACATCAATATTAATGATAGTTAGACACTGGCAAAAGGTCATAAATGGGCGTGGAGCAGGCACTCTATAGCGCCATCTTTTGACAAAAGTTGGGGGGTTAGTTTTTCCTACAGTCACCAAACTCTGTACGTATATTGTTCTCATCAATCTGGACAACTTTCTAAATCAAACTCATTAGCTAAGACCAACAGGAAGCCGGCTATTTTTATTTGAATGTGGATTTTTGGAAAAATCAGGCTGTAAGCAAATTCGCACTCCTTTTAAGAACAACAAGGTATTCACACCAAACTTTTTTAACATGAAGAGAAGATTCTGAAAATGTTAAATTGCGAGCGGATTTGGGATATCTTGAACGGTGTTGACGTGGTGATTTTTTAAAGATGTAGTAAAAAACATAACCGTAATTTGTTAATATCTTTAAAGTGCAGCATCCAAACTCTTTAAAACTTTTTTCACACAGAGATCTTATCATTCTGAGCAAGTGGTGTAAATATCAATTTTATACAAGCTTCTATGAATTAAAGAAAATTAAAAAAAGAAATTAGAAATCTGCTGTCACTCTGCCTGTGCCTGTCTGTGTTCAGTCACCATTGAGTCACTGAAGAGTGACTGAAGGGGGGAGGGGTGTAAGGGAGAGAGACCAGTGGAACATGCTGTTTTGCTTAAGACCATCTTTGAGGAAGATGCACATTGCTGTAGCGTAATCGACATAAATATGTCTGATATTTTGAGAAAATATAAAGGGTCATTAAATCTTTCATTGTTTGTATTTTGCAGTTGTTGTTTTTTATTTATTTTTACTGAACTGTACCATGAACTTGTCCTATTCAGTCACATAGCAAAAGATTAAGAAAAATACAACTTTTAAGCATGAGTGATTTATCTTCATTGTAGACAATATTTTCATTGTGTTATTTATTGAATATAAAATAATAATTAAAAATTTCAAGACAAACTTTGACAACAAAACAAACTTTGCTGTTATCTGTTCAAAACATCCGAAAACCATCATTTGAAGATCAGTTTTATATATATATCGCCCCATTAAAACACTCAACTTGATTTTTAAAGATATTTTGAAAGAATTAAGCGTTTATAGAGCACTTTATTGTGTATTGCTGTACACCCACATGAACTGTGTTCATGTTCATGTTAATTCACAGTACATAAACTAAAAGATACTAATTTACCTTTAAACAATATATGAATACTTTTTTTTAGCTTAATATTAATTAACATTAATAAATGCTATTTAATTATTGTTCACGTTAACTAATACAGTTAATGTTAACAAATGAAACTGGATGGCAACATTTTATATATTGTGTGTATGTGTCTCTGTGTTGATTTTAAAGTGTAACCCTTTCAATTCAGTAAACTTAAAATCCAAACTAGCAGAGGGTTACTGTGAATGCATTTGCCAACTGTGCACCGTTTTCCTAATTGATTCTTAGTTATGTAGCGCTTAAGAGTGATGTCTTATAACAGGAGTCACCGGCAAAGCAATATCCACATACAAATTGTACAGATAGGTAACGATTTAAGCAGAAGTGGTGAATGTAATGCAAGCACTAATAACATTTTGTTATCATCATGAATTACATGTTCTTATCATCATCATCAGAATATAGGGAAAATGTTCACATTTGGTTCACAGTTGGCATTATCTGAAGTCCTTGCAGGGGATTAGGTTTATAGCAAACTCCTCCTAGACATTTAATGAAATCAACATTATATTTGGTCAGTCTGATCTAGAGGCCTTAGAGATGTTAAATTGTGAAGATCTTGAGTTTCAGTAAAGGGCATGTCCGTGGCGGCCTGACAAAGTTTGATGTTTCGCCATGGACATAGGTGTAATAACTCAGCCATAAAATGTCTGATCTGCCTCAAACTTCAGAGGTTTGGTAAGAGTCCTGGCCTGAAGACACCTAAAGGCCAATATTCAGATATTATCATAGCGCCACCTGTTGACACCAGGATATATCATATCTTTCACTAACTCAAACATACCAAGGTCAATCTGCACCAAGCTTCATATGTTTGATAATAGTGCTGGCCTGAACACATCTACATGCCAATAATCAGTTATAGGCATAGCGCCACCAGCTGCCAATGGGAAGTTTGGCACATTTTGGACTTATGACATATTTCTCATATATTTACTGTATTAAAAGCATACTGCCCACCGTTTGCTGTTTTCTTAAAGCCACTGGTCGGCGTTGAGCCCGGGTGCGAGGGCCCGTTCATCGCTGCTTGCAGCTTTAATTATTATTATTCTTCTTCTCCGGAATGAATCGCATTTTTGAGGGCCTAAACATACCCGAAAACTCATGAAACTTTGCACACACATCAAACCTGGCGAAAATGGACGTCTGATATGGGTTGCAGAAGTGGGTGTGGCAAAATGGCTCAATAGCGCCACCTTTACACGTTCCGCGGTGTGCGCATTCAGCTGTGATTCACGTACATGCACGCAAATCGGTATACACATGTAACTCACCAATACCTACAAAAAAGCCTCCTGGGACAAAATCCGAAACCCAACAGGAAGTCGGTTATTATTAATTTTCTTAGCAAAATTTGTGTCATTTTTGCCATTTTCAGGCGTCATACTTGAACGAACTCCTCCTAGAGATTTATTCGGATCAACACCAAATTTGGTGAGTCTAATCTAAAGCCCTTTGTGACGTTAAATTGCGAAGATCTAGAGTTTTCATCAGAGGGCGTGTCCGTGGCGGCCTCGCAAATTTCGATGTTTCGCCATGAAAAAGGAAGTTGCTATAACTCAGGCATAAAATGCCCGATCTGCCCCAAACTTCACATGTGTGATAACACTCCTGACCTGAAGACATCTAGATGCCCATATTCAGTTTTACTCATAGCGCCACCTGCAGGCACCAGGAAGTGTCATGCTGTACTCTGCAACAAATTCCTCCTGGAGATTTAATCAGATCAACACCAAAATCGGTCAGTCTAATAAAAAGGCTTTAGCGATGTTAAATTGCGAATATCTTGAGTTTTCGTTGAAGGGCGTGTCCGTGGCGGCCTGGCAAATTTCGTGGTCTCGCCATGGATATCAATCTTGTTATAACTCAGCCATAAAATGTCCGATTTGCCTCAAACTTCACATGTTCGATAAGAGTCCTGGCCTGAACCAATCTGAAGGCCTATATTCTATTATAATCACAGCGCCACCTGTTGGCAACAGGAAATGACTTGTACCAAACTCCTCCTAGAGATTTACTGATATCAACATTATATTTGGTCAGTCTGATCTCGAGGCCTTAGAGATGTTAAATTGTGAAGATCTTGAGTTTTCGTTAAAGGGCGTGTCCATGGCGGCCTGACAAAGTTTGATGTTTCGCCATGGACATAAAAGTTGTTATAACTCAGCCATAAAATGTCCGATCTGCCTCAAACTTCACATGTTTGGTAAGAGTCCTGGCCTGAAGACATCTAAAGGCCAATATACAGATATTATTATAGTGCCACCTATTGGCAGCAGGATATATCATATCTTGCACTAACTCACACATACCAAGATCAACCTGCACCAAACTTCATATGTTTGATGAAAGTGGTGGCCTGAACACATGTACATGCCAATAATCAGTTATTGGCATAGCGCCACCAGTTGGCAGCAGGAAGTTTGGCACATTTAAGTGACTTTGATCTATTTTTCCTACATTTACTGTATTAAAAGCATACTGCCCACCGTTTGCTGTGTTCCTAAAGCCACCGGTCGGCGGTGAGCCCGTGTGCGAGGGCCCGTTCATCGCTGCTTGCAGCTTTAATTATTAGGGCCCGAGCCCAAAAGGGCGAAGGCCCTATTGTTCTTCTAAGGGTTCTTATTTTTAGGGCCCGAGCCCAAAAGGGCGAAGGCCCTATTGTTCTTCTAAGGGTTATTATTTTTTTTTTTTTTTTTTTTTTTTTTTTTTTCTTTTTTTCAACCTTCCGGGCACTTTTGGGGGCCTTAACATACTCAAAAACTCTTGAAAATTTGCACACACGTCGGAATCTGCGGCCATCAGGACGCCAAAGAGGCTGGGACCCGGGCGTGGTTCAGGGCCTCTACAGCGCCCCCTGGAACACAGTTTGAAAACTTGATGTACTGCGCACACATACTTGCATGTATTGATATGAAACTCGGTACACATATAGATCTCACTGAGCCAAACAACTTTTGTACTCTATGTCATGGGCTCCACGCAACAGGAAGTGAGATATTTAGGGCTGTTTAAAAAGCGCATGCTCTGGAATTTAACGTACTCCTCCCAGGAATTCCATGGGATTGTCACCAAACTCGGTCAGCATGATCTCAAGACATTGGGGACGCTAAATTGCGAGGAGATTTTTGATATCTCGAACGGTTTGGCCGTGGCAAGGCGACAAAGTTATGGCGAGAAATGAGAAACAGGAAGTGTCTAATAACTGTTGACCACATTGCCTGATTCTGATGAAACTTCACCAGTTTGTTCCTTGTATGATGCCGATTCCATAAATGTGACTATTATGAGTCAAAGTTATAGCGCCACCAACTGGCAGCAGGAAGTGTGTCATTTTCAAAATGCTTTGATATCAGCCTCTTAATTTTACTCGATTTTCTTTAAACTTCATCAAAATCATGTCAAAACACGGCCGATAAGAATATGTAAAGGGGTCGATGATAAATCGAATGCTGTTGCCATGGCAACATGTCAAACTTTAAAATTAGATTCCTGTCTTTTCGAGGCAGTTAACATGCTTAGAATTTCATGAAACTCAACACACACATCAATATTTATGATAGTTAGACACTGGCAAAAGGTCATAAATGGGCGTGGAGCAGGCACTCTATAGCGCCATCTTTTGACAAAAGTTGGGGGGTTAGTTTTTCCTACAGTCACTAAACTCTGTACATATATTAATCTCATCAATTTGGACAACTTTCTAAATCAAACTCATTAGCTGAGACCAACAGAAAGCCGGCTATTTTGATTTGAATGTGGATTTTTGGAAAAATCAGGCTGTAAACAAATGCACACTACTTCTAAGAACAACCAGCTGTTCACACCAAACTTTTTTAACATGAAGAGAATATTCTGAAGATGTTAAATTGCGACCGGATTTTGGATATCTTGAACGGTGTGGACGTGGTGATTTTTTAAAGATATAGTAAAAAATATTTTTATATCTTTAAAGTGCAGCATCCAAACTCTTTAAAACTTTTTTCACACAGAGATCTAATCATTCTGAGCAAGTGCTGGAAATAAAAAATGTATACAAGCTTCTATGAATTAAAGAAAATTTAAAAAAGAACTCAGAAACCTGCTGTCACTCTGGTGAATGTCTCTACAGTATGTGTGTGCGTTCAGTCAGGCACAGAGAAGCTCATTATTGCAGGGGGGAGGGGTGAGAGGCAGAGAGGGTGACAGAGTAGAGAGCCATCCTACAGACCATCTTTGAACAAAATGCACATACTGTATGTAGTGTAATTACATAAATATGTCTGATCTTTGAGAGTCTGATATTTTGAGAAAATATAAAGGGTCAGTAAGTCTTTCATTGTTCATTTTTTGCAGTTGTTGTTTTTTATTTATTTTTTTACTTAACTGTACCATGAACTTGTCCTATTCAGTCACATAGCAAAAGATTTAAAAAAATACAACTTTTTAGCATGATCAATTTATCTTCATTGATAGACAATATTTACATAGTGTTATTTATTGAATATAAAATCATAATAATAAAAAATTAAGACAAACTTTGACAACAAAACAAACGTTACTGTTATCTCTTCAAAACATCTGAAACATCTGAAACATCTGATCATAATTTTAAGATCAGTTATATATATGTATCACCCCGTTAAAATACTCAACTTGATTTTTAAAGATATTTTGAAAGAATGAAGCGTTTATAGAGCACTTTATTGTGTTTTGCTGTACACCCACATGAACTGTGTTCATGTTCATGTTAATTCACAGTACATAAACTTTATATGAATACTTTTTTTAGCTTAATATTAATTAACATTAATAAATGCTATTTATTTATTGGTCATGTTAACTGATATAGTTAATTTTAACAAATGAAACTGGATGGCAACATTTTATATTTTGTGTGTATGTGTCTGTGTGTTGATTTTAAAGTGTAACCCTTTCAATTCTGTAAACTTAAAATCCAAACTAGCAGATGGTTACTGTGAATGCATGTGCCAACTGGGCACCGTCTTCCTTATTGATTCTTAGTTATGACAACAATTGATTTTATACAAAAATATATTATACAAAAATTGTACAGATAGGTAACAATGACATTTAAGCAGAAGTGGTGGATATAAAGGAAGCAATAATAACATTTTGCTATCATCATGAATTACATGTTCTTATTTGTAGCATACTGGTTCACAGTTGGCATCTATCTGAAGTCCTTGCATTGATTGCATTTAATTAAATCAACATTATATTTGGTCAGTCTGATCTTGAGGCCTTAGAGATGTTAAATTGTGAAGATCTTGAGTTTTCATTAAAGGGCATGTCCGTGGTGGCCTGACAAAGTTTCATGTTTCTGCATAGACATAGAAGTGGTTATAACTTAGCCTGAAAATGTCTGATCTGCCACAAAATTCACAGGTTTGGTAAGAGTCCTGGCCTGAAGACGCCTAAAGACCAATATTCAGATATTATCATAGCGCCACCTGTTGGCAGCAGGATATCTCATATATTTCACTAACTCAAACACACCAAGGTCAATCTGCACCAAACTTCATATGTTTGATAATAGTGCTGGCCTGAACACATCTACATGTCAATAATCAGTTATAGGCATAGCGCCACCAGCTGGCAGCAGCAATTTTGGCACATTTAAATGACTTATGACATATTTTTTCTATATTTACTGTATTAAAAGCATACTGCCCACCGATTGCTGTTTTCCTGAAGCCACCGGTCGGCGGTGAGCCCGGGTGCGAGGGCCCGTTCATCGCTGCTCGCAGCTTTAATTTTTTTTTTTTTTTTTATTTTTTTACACCTTCCGGGCACTTTTGGGGGCCTTAACATACTCAAAAACTCTTGAAAATTTGCACACACGTCGGAATCTGCGGCCATCAGGACGCCACAGAGGCTGGGACCCGGGCGTGGTTCAGGGCCTCTACAGCGCCCCCTGGAACACAGTTTGAAAACTTGATGTACTGCGCACACATACTTGCACATATTGATATGAAACTCGGTACACATATAGATCTCACTGAGCCAAACAACTTTTGTACTCTATGTCATAGGCTCCACCTGACAGGAAGTGAGATATTTAGGGCTGTTTAAAAAGTGCATGCTCTGGAATTTAACGTACTCCTCCCAGGAATTCCATGGGATTGTCACCAAACTCGGTCAGCATGATCTCAAGACATTGGGGACGCTAAATTGCGAGGAGATTTTTGATATCTCGAACGGTTTGGCCGTGGCAAGGCGACAAAGTTATGGCGAGAAATGAGAAACAGGAAGTGTCTAATAACTGTTGACCACATTGCCTGATTCTGATGAAACTTCACCAGTTTGTTCGTTGTATGATGCCGATTCCATAAATGTGACTATTATGAGTCAAAGTTATAGCGCCACCAACTGGCAGCAGGAAGTGTGTCATTTTCAAAATGCTTTGAAATCAGCCACTTAATTTTACTCGATTTTCTTTAAACTTCATCAAAATCATGTCAAAACACGGCCGATAAGAATATGTAAAGGGGTCGATGATAAATCGAATGCTGTTGCCATGGCAACATGTCAAACTTTAAAATTAGATTCCTGTCTTTTCGAGGCAGTTAACATGCTTAGAATTTCATGAAACTGAACACACACATCAATATTTATGATAGTTAGACACTGGCAAAAGGTCATAAATGGGCGTGGAGCAGGCACTCTATAGCGCCATCTTTTGACAAAAGTTGGGGGGTTAGTTTTTCCTACAGTCACCAAACTCTGTACATATATTAATCTCATCAATTTGGACAACTTTCTAAATCAAACTCATTAGCTGAGACCAACAGGAAGCCGGCTATTTTGATTTGAATGTGGATTTTTGGAAAAATCAGGCTGTAAACAAATGCACACTACTTCTAAGAATAACCAGCTGTTCACACCAAACTTTTTTAACATGAAGAGAATATTCTGAAGATGTTAAATTGCGAGCGGATTTTGGATATCTTGAACGGTGTGGACGTGGTGATTTTTTAAAGATATAGTAAAAAATATTTTTATATCTTTAAAGTGCAGCATCCAAACTCTTTAAAACTTTTTTCACACAGAGATCTAATCATTCTGAGCAAGTGCTGCAAATAAAAAATGTATACAAGCTTCTATGAATTAAAGAAAATTTAAAAAAGAACTCAGAAACCTGCTGTCACTCTGGTGAATGTCTCTACAGTATGTGTGTGCGTTCAGTCAGGCACAGAGAAGCTCATTATTGCAGGGGGGAGGGGTGAGAGGCAGAGAGGGTGACAGAGTAGAGAGCCATCCTACAGACCATCTTTGAACAAAAAATGCACATATGTATTGTAATTACATAAATATGTCTGATCTTTGAGAGTCTGATATTTTGAGAAAATATAAAGGGTCACTAAGTCTTTCATTGTTCGTATTTTGCAGTTGTTGTTTTTTATTTATTTTTTACTTAACTGTACCATGAACTTGTCCTATTCAGTCACATAGCAAAAGATTTAAAAAAATACAACTTTTTAGCATGATCAATTTATCTTCATTGATAGACAATATTTACATAGTGTTATTTATTGAATATAAAATCATAATAATAAAAAATTAAGACAAACTTTGACAACAAAACAAACGTTACTGTTATCTCTTCAAAACATCTGAAAACCATAATTTTAAGATCAGTTATATATATGTATCACCCCGTTAAAATACTCAACTTGATTTTTAAAGATATTTTGAAAGAATGAAGCATTTATAGAGCACTTTATTGTGTATTGCTGTACACCCACATGAACTGTGTTCATGTTCATGTTAATTCACAGTACATAAACTTTATATGAATACTTTTTTTAGCTTAATATTAATTAACATTAATAAATGCTATTTATTTATTGGTCATGTTAACTAATATAGTTAATTTTAACAAATGAAACTGGATGGCAACATTTTATATTTTGTGTGTATGTGTCTGTGTGTTGATTTTAAAGTGTAACCCTTTCAATTCTGTAAACTTAAAATCCAAACTAGCAGAGGGTTACTGTGAATGCATGTGCCAACTGGGCACCGTCTTCCTTATTGATTCTTAGTTATGTAGCACTTAAGAGTGATGTCTTATAACAGGAGTCACCAGGAAAGCAATATCCACACAAAAATTGTACAGATAGGTAACAATGACATTTAAGCAGAAGTGGTGGACGTAAAGCAAGCAATAATAACATTTTGCTATCATCATGAATCATGTTCTTATCATCTTCATCAGAAAATAGGGAATTTGTAGCATACTGGTTCACAGTTGGCATTTATCTGAAGTCCTTGCATTGATTGCATTTAGTTAAATCAACATTATATTTGGTCAGTCTGATCTTGAGGCCTTAGAGATGTTAAATTGTGAAGATCTTGAGTTTTCATTAAAGGGCATGTCCGTGGTGGCCTGACAAAGTTTGATGTTTCTGCATAGACATAGAAGTGGTTATAACTTAGCCTGAAAATGTCTGATCTGCCACAAAATTCACAGGTTTGGTAAGAGTCCTGGCCTGAAGACACCTAAAGACCAATATTCAGATATTATAATAGCGCCACCTGTTGGCAGCAGGATATATCATATATTTCACTAACTCAAACATACCAAGGTCAATCTGCACCAAACTTCATATGTTTGATAATAGTGCTGGCCTGAACACATCTACATGCCAATAATCAGTTATAGGCATAGCGCCACCAGCTGGCAGCGGCAAGTTTGGCACATTTAAGTGACTTTGACATATTTCTCCTACATTTACTGTATTAAAAGCATACTGCCCACCGTTTGCTGTTTTCCTGAAGCCACCGGTCGGCGGTGAGCCCGGGTGCGAGGGCCCGTTCATCGCTGCTCGCAGCTTTAATTATTCTTCTTCTTCTTCTCCAAAATGAAAAGTCTTTTTGAGGGCCTAAACATGCCCGAAAACTCACGAAACTTTGCACACGCATCAGACCTGGCGAAAATTTACATCTGATATGGTTTTCAAAAGTGGGTGTGGCAAAATGGCTCGATAGCGCCACCTATAAAATTTCAACGGAGTGCCCCTTGAGCTACGTTTCACGTACATGTACGAAACTCGGTACACATATGTATCACACCAATACCTACAAAAAAGTCTCATGGTGCAACATCCGAAACCCAACAGGAAGTCCGTTATATTGAATTTCCTGTACGATTTTTGTGCAGTTTTTGCCATTTTCAGGCCTCATACTTTAACGAACTCCTCCTACAGTTTTTATCCGATCATCTTCAAATTTGCTGAGTGTCATCATAAGGCCTTTGCGATGTTAAATTGCGAAGCTTTAGAGTTTTCGTCGAAGGGCGTGTCCGTGGCGGCCGGACAAACTTTGATGTTTCATCATGAAAAAGGAAGTTGCTATAACTCAGGCATACGATGTCCGATCTGCCTCAAACTTCACATGTTTGATGACAGTCCGGTCCTGAACACACGTCAGTGCCCATATTCAGTTATAGTCATAGCGCCACCTGCTGACAACAGGAAATGACATGTTTAACACTGTTACGGACTCCTAGAAACATATTGAAAAGCGTTAACAAGTCGTAAATAGGCTAGCAACATGCTACAAACATGCTAAAACATGCTAGCAACACTTAGCTAAGAGCTAAAGCATGCTATTAATACAAATACAAAAGGAAATTGCTGTAACTCATGTATATAATGTTGAATCTGACCCAAACTTAATATTCAACATGCTACAAAAATAATAAAGCATGCTAGCAACACTTAGCTAATATGCTAAAGCATGCTAATAATACAATGAAACAGGAAGTTACTCTAACTCAGGCATACAATGTCCAATCAGCCCCAAACTTAACATGTTTGATAAGAATCCTGGCCTAAACACATGCCCATGCCCGTATTCAGTTATAGTCATAGCGCCACCAGCTGGTAACAGGAAGCCACATGTTTAATACTGTTGTGGATGCCTAGCAACATTTTAAAAAAAATCAACAACTGTTAAACAGGGTAGCAACATGCTAGAAACATGCTATAACATGTTAGCAACATTTAGCTAAGTGCTAAAGCATACTCTTAATGCAATGAAACAGGAAGTTACTGTAACTCAGGCATGCAATGTCCAATCAGCCCCAAACTTCACATGTTTGATAACAGTCCTGGCCTGAAGATATCTACATGCCAATATTCAGTTATAGTTATAGCGCCACCTAATGTCAACAGGAAGTGACATGTTTAACACTGTGACACACTATTAGCAACACACTAAAAAAGCCATTGAGTGCTAAACTAGTTTAAAACGTACTCAAACATGCTAGCAACACTTACTTAGTGCTAAAGCATGTTGTTAAAGACATAAAACAGGAAGTTACTGTAACTCAGACATGCAATGTCCAATCAGCCCCAAACTTCACGTTTGATAAGAGTCCTGGCCTGAAGATATATACATGCCCATATTCAGTTATAGTCACAGCGCCACCTGCTGACAACAGGAAGTGACGTTTAATGGTGTTACGGACTCCTAGCAACATAATAAAAAGCGTCAGCAAGTTTTAAATAGGCTAGCATCATGCTAGAATCATGTTAAAACATGCTAGCAACACTTAGCTGAGAGCTAAAGCATGATACTAATACAAAGAAAAATAAGTGTAACTCATGCATACAATGTCCAATCTGACCCAAGCTTAATATGTTTGATAAGTGTCCTGGTCTGAACACAAGCCCATGCCCATATTCAGTTATAGTCATAGTGCCACCTGCTGGCAACAGGAAGTCACATGTTTAATACTGTTGTGGATGCCCAGCAACATTTTAAAAATATCAACAAGTGTTAAATAGGGTAGCAACATGCTAGAAACATGTTAGCAACATTTAGCTAAGTGCTAAAGCATACTCTTAATGCAATGAAACAGGAAGTTACTGTAACTCAGGCATGCAATGTCCAATCAGCCCCAAACTTAATATGTTTGATAAGAGTCTTGGCCTGAATACATTTACATGCCAATATTTAGTTATAGTCATAGCGCCACCAGCTGGCAACAGCAAATTACTTGTTTTACACTAACGTAAACATGCAATGTACAATTTGCACCAAACTTGACATGTTTGCCAATAGTCCTGGCCTGAAGACATCTAAAAGCCAATATTTTGTAATAGCGCCACCTGTTGGCAGCAGGATATGTCATGACTTACACTCAAGCATGCCATGTTCAAGCTTCACCAAACTTCATATGTTTGATAAAAGCACTGGCCTGAACACATCTGCATGCCAATATTCAGTTATAGGCATAGCGCCACCAGCTGGCAGAAGGAAGATTGGCACATATCAATGACTTTGACATATTCCTCCTACATTTTCTGTGTTAATAGCATAGTGCCCACCATTCGCCACCGATCGGCGGTGAGCCCGAGTGCGAGGGCCCTACCATCGCTGCTTGCAGCTTTAATTAGGGCCCGAGCACTACAGTGCGAGGACCCTATTGGAATTGCTCCGTTTATTAGGGCCCGAGCCCAAAAGGGCGAAGGCCCTATTGTTCTTCTAAGGATTCTTATTTGTTTTTTTTTTGTTTTTTTTTATTTTTTTTTTTTTTCAACCGTTGGGGCACTTTTGGGGGCCTTAACATACTCAAAAACTCTTGAAAATTTGCACACACGTTGGAATCTGCCGTCGTCCGGACGCCACAGAGGATGGGACCCGGGCGTGGTTCAGGGCCTCTACAGCGCCCCCTGGAACACAGTTTGAAAACTTGATGTACTGCGCACACATACTTGCACGTATTGATATGAAACTCGGTACACATATAGAACTCATCAAGCCGAACAACTTTTGTACTCTATGTCATGGGCTCCACGCAACAGGAAGTGAGATATTTAGGGCTGTTTAAAAAGCGCATACTCTGGAATTTAACGTACTCCTCCCAGGATTTCCATAGGATTGTCACCAAACTCGGCCAGCATGATCTCAAGACATTGGGGACGCTAAATTGCGAGGGGATTTTTGATATCTCGAACGGTTTGGCCGTGGCAAGGCGACAAAGTTATGGCGAGAAATGAGAAACAGGAAGTGTCTAATAACTGTTGCACACATTGCCTGATTCTGATGAAACTTCACCAGTTTGTTCGTTGTATGATGCCGATTCTATAAATGTGACTATTATGAGTCAAAGTTATAGCGCCACCAACTGGCAGCAGGAAGCGTGTCATTTTCAAAATCCTTTGAAATCAGCCTCTTAATTTTACTTGATTTTCTTTAAACTTCATCAAAATAATGTCAAAACACGGCCGATAAGAATATGTAAAGGGGTCGATGATAAATCAAATGCTGTTGCCATGGCAACGTCTCAAACTTTAAAATTAGATTCCTGTCTTTTCGAGGCAGATAACATGCTTAGAATTTCATGAAACTCAACACACACATCAATATTAATGATAGTTAGACACTGGCAAAAGGTCATAAATGGGCGTGGAGCGGGCACTCTATAGCGCCATCTTTTGACAAAAGTTGGGGGGTTAGTTTTACCTACAGTCACCAAACTCTGTACATATATTATTCTCATCAATCTGGACAACTTTCTAAATTAAACTCATTAGCTAAGACCAACAGGAAGCCGGCTATTTTGATTTGAATGTGGATTTTTTGAAAAATCAGGCTGTAAACAAATTCACACTTCTTCTAAGAACAAAAAGCTTTTCACACCAAACTTTTTTAACATGAAGAGAAGATTCTGAAGATGTTAAATTGCGAGCGGATCTGGGATATCTTGAACGGTGTTGACGTGGTGATTTTTTAAAGATGTAGTAAAAAACATAACCCTAATTTTTTATATCTTTAAAGTGCAGCATCCAAACTCTTTAAAACTTTTTTCACACAGAGCTCTAATCATTATGAGCAAGTGCTGGTAATGTCATAATTATTCAAGCTTCTATGAATTAAAGAAAATTAAAAAAAGAACTCAGTAACCTGCTGTCACTGGGCTGACTGTCTGTGTTGACACTAAGAGTGACTGAAGGGGGGAGGGGTGAAAGGGAGAGAGACAAGTGGAACATGCTGTTTTGCTTAAGACCATCTTTGAGGAAGATGCACATTAAACTACAGCAATGTGCAATCTACATTAATATGTCTGAACTTTGAGAGTCTGATCTTTGAGAAAATATAAAGGGTCACAAACTCTTTCATTCTTTGTATATTGCAGTTGTTGTTTTTTTATTTATTTTTTACTGAACTGTACCATGAACTTGTCCTATTCAGTCACATAGCAAAAGATTAAGAAACATACAACTTTTTAGCATGAGCGATTTATCTTCATTGATAGACATTTATTTTCATAATTTAAATTTTAGATTGAATAAAAAAAAAACACTAACAATTTCAAGACAAACTTTGACAACAAAACAAACTTTGCTGTTATCTGTTTTCGAAACATCTGAAAATTGTACCATTTTAAGATGAGTTATATTTATATATCGCCCCATTACAATACCCAACTTGATTTTTAAAGATATTTTGAAAGAATGAAGCGTTTATTGAGCACTTTATTGTGTATTGCTGTACACCCACATGAACTGTGTTCATGTTCATGTTAATTCACAGTACATAAACTAATGTTAAAAGATACTAATTTACCTTTAAACAATATATGAGTACTTTTTTAGGTTAATATTAATTAACATTAATAAATGCTATTTAATTATTGTTCATGTTAACAATGTTAACAAATTAAACTGGATGGTAAAATTGTATATTTAGTGTGTATGTGTCTGTGTGTTGATTTTAAAGTTTAACCCTTTCAATTCTGTAAACTTTAAATCCAAACTGGCTGAGGGTTACTGTGAATGCATGTGCCAACTGGGCACCGTTTTCCTAATTGATTCTTAGTTATGTAGCACTTAAGAGTGATGTATTATAACAGGAGTCACCAGCAAAGCAATATCCACATACAAATTGTACAGATAGGTAACGATGACATTTAAGCAGAAATGGTGGGCGTAAAGCAAGCAATAATAACATTTTGTTATCATCATGAATTATGTTCTCATCTTCATCATCAGAATAAAGGAAAAATGTAGCATATTGGTTCACAGTTGGAATTATCTGAAGTCGTTGCAGGGGTTTAGGTTTATAGCAAACTCCTCCTAGATATTTAATGATATCAACATTATATGTGGTCAGTCTGATCTAGAAGCCTTAGAGATGTTAAATTGTTGAGATCTTGAGTTAAAGGGCGTAAGTGGCGGCCTGACAAACTTTGTTGTTTCGCCATGGACATAAAAGTTGTTATAACTCAGCCATAAAATGTCCGATCTGCCTCAAAATTCACAGGTTTGGTAAGAGTCCTGGCCTGAAGACACCTAAATGCCAATATTCAGATATTATCATAGCGCCACCTGTTGGCAGTAGGATATATCATATCTTTCACTAACTCAAACATACCAAGGTCAATCTGCACCAAACTTCATATGTTTGATAATAGTGCTGGCCTGAACACATCTACATGCCAATAATCAGTTATAGGCATAGCGCCACCAGCTGCCAGCGGGAAGTTTGGCACATTTAAATGACTTATGACATATTTCTTGTATATTTACTGTGTTAAAAGCATACTGCCCACCGTTTGCTGTTTTCCTAAAGCCACCGGTCGGCGGTGAGCCCGGGTGCGAGGGCCCGTTCATCGCTGCTCGCAGCTTTAATTAGGGCCCGAGCCCAAAAGGGCGAAGGCCCTATTGTTCTTCTAAGGATTCTTATTTTTTTTTTTTTTTTTTTTTTTTGTTAACCTTCCGGGCACTTAAGGGGGTCTTAACATACTCAAAAACTCTTGAAAATTTGCACACATGTCGGAATCTGCGGCCATCAGGACGCCACAGAGGCTGGTACCTGGGCGTGGCAAGGGGACTCTACAGCGCCCCCTGGAATTTTGAGGGCCATATAGCACACATACTTGAACGTACACATATGAAACTCGGTACACATATAGTACTCATTGAGCTGAACAACTTTTGTACTCTATGTCATTTTCTCAATGCAACAGGAAGTGAGATATTTAGGGCTGTATAAAAAGCGCATGCTCTGGAATTTAACGTACTCCTCCCAGGATTTCCATACGATTGTCACCAAACTCGGTCAGCATGATCTCAAGACATTGGGGACGCTAAATTGCGAGGGGATTTTTGATATCTCGAACGGTTTGGCTGTGGCAAGGCGACAAAGTTATGGCGAGAAATGAGAAACAGGAAGTGTCTAATAACTGTTGCACACATTGCCTGATTCTGATGAAACTTCACCAGATTGTTCGTTGTATGATGCCGATTCCATAAAGGTGACTATTATGAGTCAAAGTTATAGCGCCACCAACTGGCAGCAGGAAGCGTGTCATTTTCAAAATGCTTTGAAATCAGCCTCTTAATTTTACTTGATTTTCTTTAAACTTCATTAAAATCATGTCAAAACACGGCCGATAAGAATATGTAAAGGGGTCGATGATAAATCAAATACTGTTGCCATGGCAACGTCTCAAACTTTAAAATTAGATTCCTGTCTTTTCGAGGCAGATAACATGCTTAGAATTTCATGAAACTCAACACACACATCAATATTAATGATAGTTAGACACTGGCAAAAGGTCATAAATGGGCGTGGAGCAGGCACTCTATAGCGCCATCTTTTGACAAAAGTTGGGGGGTTAGTTTTTCCTACAGTCACCAAACTCTGTACATATATTGTTTTCATCAATCTGGACAACTTTCTAAATTAAACTAATTAGCTACCACCAACAGGAAGCCGGCTATTTTGATTTGAATGTGGATTTTTGGAAAAATCAGGCTGTAAACAAATTTATACTCCTCCTAAGAAGAACAAGCTGTTCACACCAAACTTTTTTAACATGGAGAGAAGATTCTGAAGATGTTAAATTGCGAGCGGTTTTGGGATATCTTGAACGGTGTTGACGTGGTGATTTTTTAAAGATGTATAACCGTCATTTTCTATATCTTTAAAGTGCAGCATCTTAACTATTTAAAACTTTTTTCACACAGAGATCTTATCATTCTGAGCAAGTGCTGTAAATATCAATTTAATTCAAGCTTCTACGAATTAAAGAAAATTAAAAAAAGAAATCAGAAGCCTGCTGTCACTCTGCCTTGAGTGTCTGTGTTCAGTCACCATTAAGTGACTGAAGAGAGACTGAAGGGGGAGGGGTGAAAGGGAGAGAGGGAGAGAGAGTAGAACATGCTGTCTTGCTAAAGACCATCTTTGAGGAAAAAATGCACATTGATGTTACATAAATATGTTTGATCTTTGAGAGTCTGATATTTTGAGAAAATATAAAGGGTCACTAAGTCTTTCATTGTTCGTATTTTGCAGTTGTTGTTTTTTTTTATTTTTTACTGAACTGTACCATGAACTTGTCCTATTCAGTCACATAGCAAAAGATTAAGAAAAATACAACTTTTTAGCATGAGCGGTTTATCTTCATTGATAGACATTTATTTTCATAGTGTTATTTATTGAATATAACATTTTAATTAACAGTTTCAAGACAAACTTTGTCAACAAAACAAACTTTGCTGTTATCTGTTCAAAACATCTGAAAATTTTACCATTTTAGGATCAGTTATATATATATATATCGCCCCATTACAATACTCAACTTGATTTTTAAAGATATTTTGAAAGAAAGAAGCGTTTATAGAGCACTTTGTGTATTGCTGTACACCCACATGAACTGTGTTCATGTTCATGTTAATTCACAGTACATAAACTAATGTTAAAATATACTATTTTACCATTAAACAATATATGGATACTTTTTTTAGCTTAATATTAATTAACATTAATAAATACTATTTAATTATTGTTCATGTTAACTAATATAGTTAATGTTAACAAATGAAACTGGTTGGCAATTTTATATATTGTGTGTATGTGTCTGTGTGTTGATTTTAAAGTTTAACCCTTTCAATTCAGTAAACTTTAAATCCAACTGACTGAGGGTTACTGTGAATGCATGTGCCAACTGGGCACCGTTTTCCTAATTGATTCTTTCTTAGTTATGTAGCGCTTAAAAGTGATGTCTTATAACGGGAGTCACCTGCAAAGCAATATCCACACACAAATTGTACAGATAGGTAACGATGACATTTAAGCAGAAGTGGTGGACGTAAAGCAAGCAATAATAACATTTTGTTATCATCATGAATTACATGTTCTTATCATCATCATCATCAGAATATAGGGAAAATGTTCCCTATATTGTGAATGGCTTTGGGATATCTTGAACGGTGTTGATGTGGTGATTTATGAAAGTAACAATAAAAAAGATGAAGAGTTATTTTCATATATCTTTAAATTGCATTATTCTAACTCATCAAAACTTTTTACATATAAAGAACAAGAAATTCTTAGGAAATACGTGTAGTTTCAAAATGTTATCGTGCTCAGAGGCCCCCAAAACATTAAAAGTGTCACATAAATTTGTCAGATTAAAGCTCTAATACCAGGGATGAACACTAGAGGTCCTCATAAGATAAGGAATCGTTTGACCTCTAATGCTATTTAGCTCATTCTCAGTGTATAAGAATGAAAATAATCCATAGAATCAGTTGATATAGACTGTACTGTCAGTGTACTTTTACATAATTATTTTGTATAGGTGCTTAAAGAGCATTAAAATCTTTTTTTAATCTTTTAAGGAAAAATTATATGATTTATATACATATATACAATCTCACTGATAGAATAAAAAATCTTATAAGTATGACACTATACTGCTCAGTTCACTTAATTAGAATGAGAAACAAATACATCAACTAAGTTAATATGTATTTATTTTTAATATATTTGTTTATAATTATTTCACAGATGCTTATAGATCATTAAAATAATATTTAAAAATGGATGTAGATCATAAAACATGGTAACTATTTAAAATAGGGTCTCTTTTGTTAACATTGGTTGATGAACTAACACCTGAACGAACAACGAACAATATATTTGTACTCGATTTTCTTCAAACTTCATCAGAATGATGTAAAAACACGGCCGATGAGAGTCTGTAAAGGCGTCCCTGATGCATCAAATGCTGTTGCCATGGCAAATAAATAAAAATACAAAATACATTCAAATATTTGTTTCCTGTGTTTTTGAGGCAGATAGCGTGCCTAGAATTTTTTTTTCCATTTTCAATTTTCAATGATTTATTATTTATTTAAAGTGCAGCATCCTAACTCTTTGAAACTTTTTTCATACAAATAACTATTCATTCTGATTAAACACAGTTCATTTCATAATTATACAAAACTCCACGAATGAAAGAAAATTAAAAAACAAATCTGATCTCACTCTGCTCTGCACTCTATGTGTGTGTTTGTGTGGTAAGTGGCTGAGTGTAAGGAGGTGGGATGGGTGGTAAGAGAAAGAGTCAGACAGGAGGAGAGACAGTTAGTCCAAAGGGTTATTGTGAATGCATGTGCCAACTGGGCACCGTTTTCCTGATGCTATCGGGATGGCGACTGCCAGACGGCGAGGGCCCGGTCAACGCTGCTTGCAGCTTTAATTATTAGGGCCCGAGCCCAAAAGGGCGAAGGCCCTATTGTTCTTCTAAGGATTCTTATTTGTTTTTTTTTTTTTTTTTTTTTTTTTTTTTTTTTTTCAACCATTGGGGCACTTTTGGGGGCCTTAACATACTCAAAAACTCTTGAAAATTTGCACACACGTCGGAATCTGCCGTCGTCCGGACGCCACAGAGGCTGGGACCCGGGCGTGGTTCAGGGCCTCTACAGCGCCCCCTGGAACACAGTTTGAAAACTTGATGTACTGCGCACACATACTTGCGCGTATTGATATGAAACTCGGTACACATATAGAACTCATCGAGCTGAACAACTTTTGTACTCTATGTCATGGGCTCCACGCAACAGGAAGTGAGATATTTAGGGCTGTTTAAAAAGCGCATGCTCTGGAATTTAACGTACTCCTCCCAGGAATTCCATGGGATTGTCACCAAACTTGGTCAGCATGATCTCAAGACATTGGGGACGCTAAATTGCGAGGAGATTTTTGATATCTCGAACGGTTTGGCCGTGGCAAGGCGACAAAGTTATGGCGAGAAATGAGAAACAGGAAGTGTCTAATAACTGTTGCACACATTGCCTGATTCTGATGAAACTTCACCAGTTTGTTCCTTGTATGATGCCGATTCCATAAATGTGACTATTATGAGTCAAAGTTATAGCGCCACCAACTGGCAGCAGGAAACGTGTCATTTTCAAAATGCTTTGAAATCAGCCTCTTAATTTTACTCGATTTTCTTTAAACTTCATCAAAATCATGTCAAAACACGGCCGATAAAGAATATGTAAAGGGGTCGATGATAGATCAAATGCTGTTGCCATGGCAACGTGTCAAACTTTAAAATTACATTCCTGTCTTTTCGAGGCAGATAACATGCTTAGAATTTCATGAAACTCAACACACACATCAATATTAATTATAGTTAGACACTGGCAAAAGGTCATAAAATGGGCGTGGAGCAGGCACTCTATAGCGCCATCTTTTGACAAAAGTTGGGGGGTTAGTTTTTCCTACAGTCACCAAACTCTGTACTTATATTGCTCTTATTAATCTGGACAACTTTCTAAATCAAACTCATTAGCTAAGACCAACAGAAAGCCGGCTATTTTGATTTGAAGGTGGATTTTTTGAAAAATCAGGTAGTAAACAAATTCACACTACTCCTAAGAACAACCAGCTGTTCACACCAAACTTTTTTAACATGAAGAGAAGATTCTGAAGATGTTAAATTGCGAGCGGATTTTGGATATCTCGAACGGTGTTGACGTGGTGATTTTTTAAAGATGTAGTAAAAAACATAACCCTAATTTTTTATATCTTTAAAGTGCAGCATCCAAACTCTTTAAAACTTTTTTCACACAGAGATCTAATCATTCTGAGCAAGTGCTGGAAATATAAATTTTATACAAGCTTCAATGAATTAAAGAAAATTAAAAAGATAACTCAGAAACCTGCTGTCACTCTGGTGAATGTCTCTACAGTATGTGTGTGCGTTCAGTCAGGCACAGAGAAGCTCATTATTGCAGGGGGGAGGGGTGAGAGGCAGAGAGGGTGACAGAGTAGAGAGCCATTCTACAGACCATCTTTGAACAAAATGCACATACTGTATGTAGTGTAATTACATAAATATGTCTGATCTTTGAGAGTCTGATATTTTGAGAAAATATAAAGGGTCACTAAGTCTTTCATTGTTCGTATTTTGCAGTTGTTGTTTTTTATTTATTTTTTACTTAACTGTACCATGAACTTGTCCTATTCAGTCACATAGCAAAAGATTTTAAAAAATACAACTTTTTAGCATGATCAATTTATCTTCATTGATAGACAATATTTACATAGTGTTATTTATTGAATATAAAATAATAATAATAAAACATTAAGACAAACTTTGACAACAAACAAACGTTACTGTTATATCTTCAAAACATCTGAAAACCATCATTTTAAGATCAGTTATATATATATATATATATATATATATATATATATATATATATATATATATATATATATATATATATATATCACCCCGTTAAAATACTCAACTTGATTTTTAAAGATATTTTGAAAGAAAGCGTTTATAGAGCACTTTATTGTGTATTGCTGTACACCCACATGAACTGTGTTCATGTTCATGTTAATTCACAGTACATAAACTTTATATGAATACTTTTTTTAGCTTAATATTAA